>NW_016964915.1:0-539 GCF_001483705.2 Eufriesea mexicana
GTCAGGTCAGGTCATGTCAGGTCAGGTCAAGCCTGGTAAGGTCAGGCCAGGACAGATCATGTCAGGTCAGGTGAGGTCGGGTAAGCCCGGTTAAAGTCGGGTCAGTTCAGGTCAGGTCAGGTAATGTCAGGTCGGGTAAGGTCAGGTAAGGTGAGGAGAGGACCGGTCAGGCCCGGTCAGGTCAGGTCAGGTAAGGTCAGATCAGCCAGGTCAGGCCAGGTCAGGCCAGGTCAGGTCAAGTCGGGTCAGGTCACGTCAGGTCCGGTCAGGCCAGGCAAGGCAAGTTAGGGTCAGGTCAGTTCAGGGCAGGTCAGGGCAGGTCAGGTAGTCAGGTCAGATCAGGCATGTAACGTCAGCCCAGGGCAAGTCCGGTCCGGTTAGGTCAGTTCAGGTCAGTTCAAGTCTGGTAAGGACAGGCCAGGCCAGATCATGTCCGGACAGGTCAGGTCAGGTAAGGCCGGTTAAAGTCGGGACGAGTCTGGTCAGGTCAGGTAATGTCAGGTCAGGTATGGTCAGTTCAGGTCAGTTCAGGTTAGGCC
>NW_016964916.1:0-249 GCF_001483705.2 Eufriesea mexicana
AACCTAACCCACCCTAACCTAACCCGACATCACCTAACCTAACCTAACCTAACCTAACCCAACCTAACCTAACCCAACAAAACTCAACCCAAACCAACCCACCCCAACCTAACTTAACCTAACCTAACCTAACCTAACCTAACCCGAACTCACCTCACCTAATCCAACTTTACACATCCTAACTTAACCTAACCTAACCGAACTTACACTAACCAAACCTAACCTTACCCAAACTAACCTAACCCAACC
>NW_016964917.1:0-795 GCF_001483705.2 Eufriesea mexicana
TTGAAATTTCCTGCCAGATTCTATTGCATTGCAAATGCTATAGCACGCCAATGGAATGTTTCCCCATTATTTATGCAAGAAAGGTAGCTCACGACGGTATTATTCGAAAACGTCAATAAAATTGAATTTTC
Organism: Eufriesea mexicana; assembly: GCF_001483705.2. Lineage (NCBI taxonomy): Eukaryota > Metazoa > Arthropoda > Insecta > Hymenoptera > Apidae > Eufriesea > Eufriesea mexicana. Next base: position 132 of record NW_016964917.1, read on the forward strand.
CAGCCAGATACTATTGCTTTGCAAAGGCTATAGCACTCCAATGGAATATTTCCTCATTATTTACGCCAGAAAGTTAGCTCTCCACGCTGTTAGTCGAAAATGTCAATAAAACGGAATTTTCCAACCAGATTCTATAGCATTGCAAATGCTATAGCACGCCAATAGAATCTTTCCTCCTTATTTTCACAAGAAAGATAGCTCACCACGATATTAGTCGAAAATGTCAATAAACTTGAACTTTCCATCCAGATACTGCAGCATATCAGTGGATATAGCACTCCAAATCGATCTTTCCTTGTTACTTATGCAAGGAAGTTAGCTCACCACGATATTAGTCGAATACGTCAATGAAAATGAACTTCACAGCCAGGTACTATGGCAATGAAATGGATATGGCACGCCAATAGAATCTACCCTCCTTATTTATGCAAGAAAGGTAGCTCACGACGATAATAATCGAAAATGTCAGTAAAATTGATATTTCCAGCCAGATTCCAGACCATTGCAATGGCTATAGCACGCCAATAGAATCTTTCCTCCTTATTTACGCAAGAAAGATAGCTCACCACGATATTGGTCGAAAATGTCAATGAAATTGAACTTTCCAGCCATTTTCTACAGCATTGCTATGGCTATAGCACTCCAGAAGGAACTTTCCTCCATA
>NW_016964918.1:0-1475 GCF_001483705.2 Eufriesea mexicana
CCTAACCTAACCTAACGTAGCCATTCAAAACGTAACGCGCTGCTACCACCATTGCTAGCAACCCCAGGCTATAGCAGATTAGAGTAGAGCGCATTAGAGGACAGGAATCCACCGAACAACAGTTTATAGCACGAAAGCAAAAGCAATCCTAGCCAAACATATCCCATTCTAACCTAGCCAATCGTAATCTAACCAAACGTAGCCTAACACAGCCTATCGTGCAATAACTACTATTGCTGGCACCCCCAGACCGAGCAGAGTATACTGGAGCACAGCGGAGCGCAGAAAGTCGCCAAATTGCAATGTGTAGCACAAAAGCAAAGGGTATCCTACCCTAACCCGACATAAGCTAACCTAGCCAAACGTAGAGTAACTGAACCTAACGTGCCGCGACCACTATTGCTGGCTTCCAAAGAGACAAGCTGAATATGATAGAGCACAGTGCAGCACAGATGTCCATGCGATATCAGTGTCGAGCACAAATGTCAAGGTCATACCAACCTATCCCAGCAAAGCCTAACCGAACTAACTATACATACTTGGGCACACTAGGCCGTAGAAGTCCACCGAATAGCAGTGTATAGCACAAAAGTCAAAGCTTCTCTGTCCAAACATATCCGAACTTTGTCTAACCAAACGCTACATAGCATAACCTAACGTGGCGGGACCACTATTTCTGGACTCCACAGAGCCAAGCAGAATATACTAGAGCACAGTAAAACACGGAAGGCCGCCATATAGTAGTGTATAGCACATGAGACAAAGATATCCTAACACAACCTGACCACACATAACGTAACCAAACGTAGAATAGCTAAACGTAACGTGCCTAGCCCGCTATTTCTGGCCTACCCAGGGTATAGCAGAAATTGTTAGAGCACTGTAGGGCGCTGAAGTCCACCTAATAGCAGACCGTGACTACCCTCTCCTAACCTATGGAATCGTAACATAGCCAAACGTACCCTCACTTATCCTAACGCGCCGCGACCACTGTTACTGGCTGCCCCAGAGAGAAGTAGAACATATTATAGTATAGCAAAAAGCAGAAATCCATAGAATCGCAGTGTACATCGGAAAAGTCAAAGATACTCAAGCCTAACTGAAACCAACAAAGCATAACCAAACATAGCATAACTCTAACTATCATGCCGAGACCGTTATTACTGCCACCCCCAGAGCCAAGAAGGGCATACTACAGCACAGTAGAGGACAGAAATCCGCCGAATAGCAGTGTAGAGCACAAAATATATAGCTATCCTTGCAAAGCACAGCATAACCGACATAATCGAACGTAACTCGGCACAACTTAACGTACCGAGGCCACTATTGCTGGCCTTCCCAGAGTCAACCTGAAAGTATTGGAGCCCTTTACGGCGCAAAAATCCACCTGATAGCGGACAATGGAGATAAAGTCAAAGCTATCCTCTCCTAACGTAATCAATCGTGACATAGACAAACGTGACCTGACTCAACCA
>NW_016964919.1:0-1810 GCF_001483705.2 Eufriesea mexicana
AGCCTTACCCAAACTAATCTAACATAACCAAACTAAACATAACTATGGTTAACGTGCCGAGACCACCATCGCTGCCCCACGCAGAGCCAAGCATTACATATTATACCGGAGTAGAGTGCAGAAATCCGATGAACATCACTCTTTATCGCAAAAGTCAAGGCTAGCCCCTCCAAACATATCAAAACTTACCGTAGCCAAGCGTAACCTAACTCAACCTAACGAGACGCGACCACTGCTACTGGCATACATAGGTACAAGCAGAACATGTTGGAGCACAGTAGAGCGCAGGAGTGCACTTCATTTCAGTGTAGAGAACAGAAGTCAAAAGTATCCTCAACTGACCCAAACAAACCGAAATTAACCGAACGTAACCTAACACAACCTATCGCGCCGCGGCTACCATTTCGGTCCTCGCCAGAGCAAAACAGAACAACGGCACAGTAGGGTGCAGAAATCCGCCGATGGCAGTGTACAGCGCAAACGTCAAGGCTAGCCCATTCCAACCTAATCAACCGTAACGTAGCCAAACCTGGCCTAGCTCTACCTAACGTGTAGCGACTGCTATTGCTGAGCTCCACGGAGCCGAGCAGGGAATATTGGGGCACAGTAGAGCGCAGAAATCCAATGCATTGCAGTGTACAGCACGAAAGTCAAAGCTACCCTTTTCCAATGAATACAATCTCAACATAAACGAACGTTACATAACCAATCCAATGGTACTGCGACCATTACTGCTGGCCTCCCTATAGTCCAGAAGATTACATTAGGGGATAGTAAAGGGCCGAAATCCATACAATCGCAGTGTAGAGCACAAGTGCCGTTGCTCTGCAAATCTAACACAGGTTGACATAACATAACCTAACGTATCATAGCTCAACGTAACGTGTCGCGACCACTGCTTCCGGCCTCCCTTGTGCCAAGTGGAAAATAGTAGAGCCCAGCAGATCACAGAAACACAACCGAATAGCAGTGTATAGCACAAGAGTCGTTGCTGCTGTATCCTAACCTAGACAAGCGCATCACAAACGTACGTAACATTCCAATGTCCAAGGTTCCGAGAACACTATTCGGGCCCCCAGAGCCAAGCAGAAAATATTAGAACGCAGTTGAGCGCAGAAATCCGCGGACAGCTCTGCATAGCACAATTGCCTAATCTATCCTGTCCTAACCTCGCCAAACGTAACACAATCAAACGAAGCATAGCTCGCACTAACGTGTCGAGACCACTATTGCTGGCGCCCCGCGCCAAGCAGAACGTGCTGCGTCTCAGCGGAGCGCAGGAGTCCACCGAATTGATGTGTATACCGCAAAAGTCAAATTTATCCTGACCTTTGGGCACCTAACCTGACCTACATAAACGTTGTGTAACATAACATATCGTGCCCAGACCAATATTGCAGCCTATCCCTGAGCCAAGCAGAACATGTTAGAGCACGCTAGATAGCAGAAATCCACCGGATAGCAGTGTATGGCGCAAAAGTCCGGGCTATCCTTTCCTAACCTGACCAAAAGGAACATAAGCAAACGTAGCCAAACTCAACCAAACGTGTAGAGACCACTACTGCTGCCCTCCCAGAGACAAACAGAACATTCTAGGGCACACTGGATTGCAGAAATCCGCCGAATAGCAGTGTAAAGCAAAAAAGTCAAAGCTAACCTATCCTAATATAACCCACCTCAATATAACCAAGCGAAACATAGCACAACCTAACGTACCGCGACCACTGCTGCTGGCCTACACAGGGCGAAGCGGAATATAGTAGAGCAGAGTCGAGCGCAGAGGTCATAAGTATAGATGAGTATAGCACGA
>NW_016964920.1:0-695 GCF_001483705.2 Eufriesea mexicana
CTGCCACCTTCTTGACAGGGAACAAGTCTATTCAAAATCTATAATCTGTTATGGCTTTGGGAATAGACCGCCAAACGCCTTCAATCCAACGGCACGTAATGCCATCTACTTGCCAGACAATAGGCCCTTTCAAAATATCTAACCTGTTATAGCTTGGTGAATAGATAGCCTAACGCCTTCAATCCAATGGCTAGTACAATAGCTAGTACAGCCATCTACTTGCCAGGGAATAGGTCTATTCAACATCTATAACCCGTTATAGCTTGGTGAATAGGTCGCCTAACGCCTTCAATCCAATGGCAAGTACAGCCGTATACTTGCCAGAGAATAGGCCTAATCAAGATCTATAATCTGTTATTGCTTGGTGAATACATGGCCTAACGCCTTCAAACCGATGGCAAATACAGCCATCTACTCGCCAGCGAATAGGTCTATTCAAAATCTATACTCTGTTATAGCATAGTGAATACATCGCCCAACGCCTTCAATCCAATGGCAAGTACAGACTTCAACTTGCCACAGAATACGTCTAGTCAAAGTCTATAACCTGTTGTAGTTCGGTGAATAGAACGAACAACGCCTCCAACCCAATCGCAAGTACAGCCATCTACATGTCAGAGAATAGGTCTATACAAAATCAATAATCTGCTACAGTTTGTTAAATAGATCGCCTACCGCCTTCAATCCAGTGGCAA
>NW_016964921.1:0-596 GCF_001483705.2 Eufriesea mexicana
ATGTGTAGCACTAAAGTCGCAACTGCCCTATCCTAACCTACACAATCGCGGCATTGGCAAACGTAGCCCTGCAATACCTATAGCGGCACGACCACTACTGCTAGCCTCCCAGAGACAAGCAGAGGCTAGTGGGGCAATGCAGAACCCAGATATCAACCGAATAACAGTGTACAGCACAAAAGACGAGGCTATCCTAAACGAAACAAACGTAACCTAGCCAAGTCAAATGTAACATAGCTAAAGCTAACGTGCGGAGCCACTATCGCTGACCTCCGCAGGGCCAAGCAGAACACATTAGAGGCCAGTAGAGCGCCGAAATCAACCGTACAGCAGTGCATAGCACAAAAGTCGCAGCTACCGTATCCCAACATGACCATACGGAACATAAACGAACGTTGCTCAACACGTTTTAACGTGCCGCGAACACTAATGCAAAGGCCTCCCGAAATCCAAGCAGGATGACATAGAGCACAGTGGGACGCAGAAAAGCACAGCATTGCAGTGTGTATCGCAAAAGTCGAAGCTATCCTATCATAATCCGACCAAACTTAACCTTACCATACGTATCCTAACACAACATGACGTGCCGAGACCAC
>NW_016964922.1:0-1180 GCF_001483705.2 Eufriesea mexicana
ATTTTCAGCATAAATATGATGGAAAGATGCTACTGGTTTTTTATAGCCATTGCTTTGCTAGAGTAACTGACGGACAGGTTCAAATTTATAGACATTTTCTACTTGTATCGTGGTTAGCAAGCATATTGCGTAAATAAGAAGAAAAGATACTATCGGTTTGCTATAGCCACTGAATTGCAATAGTATCAAACCGTAAAGTTCAATTTCATTGACATTTTCGACTGATATCGAGGTGAGCAAGATCATCCTGTTAAATAAAGAGGAAAGATACTATTGGATTGTTATAGCCACTGCATTGCTATAGAATATGGCAGATGTTCAATTTTATTGACATTTTCGTCTAATATTGCGGTGAGCACACTTTTCTGTGCAAATAGGGAGAAAGGATACCATTGGTTTGCTACAGGCATTACATTGCAATATAATCCGACTGAAATGCTCAATTTTATGGCCATTTTCCATTAACACCGTGGCGAGCAAACTTTTCTACGTAAATAGGGAGGAAAGATTCTATTGGTTTGCTATAGCCATTGCATTGCAATAGAATCTGAACGAAAGTTAATTTTATCGACATTTTCGTGTAACATTGCTGTGAGCAAACCTTTCTGCGTAAATAGGGAGGAATGATTCCATTGGGTTGCTATAGCCATTGCATTGCAATAGAATCTGAACGAAAGTTAATTTTATCGACATTTTCGTGTAACATTGCTGTGAGCAAACCTTTCTGCGTAAATAGGGAGGAATGATTCCATTGGGTTGCTATAGCCATTGCATTGCAATAGAATCTGACTGAAAAGTTCAATTTTATTGACATCTTCGGATAATATCGTAGTGAGAATGGTTCTCTGCATAAATAAGGAGGAAAGATTCTATTGGTATGCTATAGCCATTGCATTGCAATAGTATCTGACTGGAAAGTTCAATTCTATTGGCATTTTCGACTAATGTCGTGGTGAGCTAACTTCTCTGCACAAAAAAGGGAGGAATGATTCCACTGGTTTGCTATAGCGAGTGCATTACAATAGAATCTGACTGAAATATTCAAATCTATCGACATTTTCGACTAACACCGTGGTGAGCTTGCTCCTCTGCATAAATAAGCATGAAAAATCATATGGGATAGCTATTGCCATTGCATTGCAATCGAATCTTCCTAAAAAGCTCTATTTTAATGATATCT
>NW_016964923.1:0-1001 GCF_001483705.2 Eufriesea mexicana
CGCGTTGCAGTGTATAGCAAAAAAAGTTAAAGACATCCAATCCTCAAAAGGACTAACCTAAGCCAATCAAGCGTAGCCTAACTGAACATAAAGTGCCGATGCCTAAATTTCTGTCCTCTACAGAGCTAAGCAGAACAGACTACAGCACAGTAGGGTGCAGAAATCCTCCGAACAGCAGTGTACAGCACAAAAGTCAGAGCAATCTTATCCAAACCTATCCAATCTTTACATAAACGAACGTAACATACTTCTATCTAACGTGACGCTACCACTCTTGCTGGCTTCCTCACAGCCGAGCAGAACATGGCGGAGACTAAAGCACAGATATCCATAGAATATCCGTATATAGCAGAAAAGCCAAAGATATCCGGGCCTAACCAAAACTATCATAACCTAACCAAAAGTAGCACAACTGAGCATAATACGCCGCGACATCTATTGCAGGCCTCAATAGGACCAAGCAGAATATAGTAGAGCACAGCAGAGCTCACGAATCCACCGAAAAACGGGGTATAGCACGGCGGTCGACGCTATCCTTACCGCACTTAACGCAATCTGACATTACCAAATGTAACTGATCACAACCTGACGTGCCGAGACCAATATAGCTGGCCGCCCCAGGGCCAAGGAGAGCATAGTAGAGCACAGCAGAGAGCAGTAATCCACCGCACTGCATTGTATAGCACAATAGTCAAAGACATTTTAACCTAACCTGTCCAAACCTAACCTAACCGTACGTAGCATAACTGAACGTATCTTGCCGCGACCACATTTGCAGGACTCCCGGTGGTCGAACAGAGTGTAGTAGATCAATGCGGAGCGCAGAAATCCACCGAACTGCTGTGCATAGCGCAAGAGACGGAGATATGCTGACCAAAAATAGCCTAACCTAACATAGCCGAACGCAGCATAACAGAAACGAACGTGCCACGTCCCGAATTTCTGTACTCCCCAGGGACAAGCAGATGCTACAGGAGCAACGCAGGGCGCATATATCGACC
>NW_016964924.1:0-566 GCF_001483705.2 Eufriesea mexicana
GTCGAAGATATCCATACTAAACACAAACTGACGTAACCAAACCTACCGAAGCCAAACTCAACGAAAGGTGCCGCGACCATCGTCGCTGGCCTCACCAGGGTCAAGCAGATTAGAGTAGATCACAGTGGAGGAACGGAATCCACCGAATAACTGTGCGTAGCACGAAAGTTATTGATACCCAAACCAAACAAATCCTAACCTAACCTAAGCAAGCGTAACCTAACTGAAGTTAACGTGCCACGACCACCATTGTTCGCATCCCGAGCGTCAAGCAGAGTATAGTAGATCAATGCAGAGAGCAGGGACCCGCCGAATAGCAGTGTATAGCACAAAAGTCAAAGTAATCCTCTCCTAACCTAACCAACCGAAACATACCCGAACGCAGCCAGCAAGGTCTATCGTGCCATGACCGCCGTTGCTGACCTCTCCACATTCGAGCAATTCGAGCAAAGTATAGTATAGCACAGTAGAGCTCAGAAAGCCACCAAATAGCAACGTACAGAACAGAAGTCGGAGATACTCTAAACTAACATAACCTAACCGAACTTAACCAAGCGTAAAATGAC
>NW_016964925.1:0-218 GCF_001483705.2 Eufriesea mexicana
AAATTTCCGGTCACATTCTACAGCATTGCAATGGCTACAGCACGCCAAAAGGATCTTTCCTGCGTACTTATGCAAGGATGTTGACTCACCACGATATTAGTCGAAAATGTCAATAAAATTGAATTCGCCAGCAAGATTCTATTGCATTGCAATGCCTATAGCATGCCAACAGAATCATTCCTCCTGATATATGGAAGAAAGTTAGCTCGCCACCATAT
>NW_016964925.1:235-596 GCF_001483705.2 Eufriesea mexicana
ATAAAATTGATTTTTCCAACCAGATTCTTTGGCATTCCAATGGCAATAGCACGCCAATAGAATCTTTCCGCCTTATTTACTCAAGAAAGGTAGTTAACCATGATATTAGTCGACAATGTCATTAAAATTGAATCTGCCAGGCACATTCTGCATCATTGCAATGGTTATAGCACGCCAAAAGTATCTTTCCTCCTCATTTATGCAAGAAAAGTAGCGCACCACAATATTATTCGAAAATGTCAATAAAATTGAAATTCCCAGCCAGATTCTACAGTGTTGCAATGGTTATAGCTTGCCGATACAATCTTTCCTCCTTGTTTATGCAAGAAAGTTAGCTCACCACGATATGAATCGAAAATGT
>NW_016964926.1:0-830 GCF_001483705.2 Eufriesea mexicana
ACCGAACGTGCCTAGACCATTGTTGCTCACCACCGCAGGGCAAATCAGATTATACATGAGCACCCTGGAACGCTGTAACCCTTTGCACTGCAGTGCAGAGCACAAAAGCGAAATACACCCTAGCCAAATCTGACCTAATTCAACCAAACCAAACGTATCATAGCTCGACATAATGTGCCGTCACCACAATTGCTGTCATTCCCAGAGCCTAGCTGATCATACTAGAGCACAGAAGAGTGAAGAAATCCGTAGAATGGAAGTATATAATACAAGAATCGAAGCTAAGCTCCTGTACTCTAACAAAAGCTGACCTGTCATAACGTAAATAAACACAAGCTTTCCTGCCACAGCCACTATTGCAGGCCTCACAAGGATCTAGCTGCGCACAGTAGAGCAATGTAGGGAGCAGGAATCCAACGAATCGCAGTGTATAGTACAAAAGCCAATGCTATCCCGACCTAACCTATCCAAACGAAACATAATCAAACGTACATAACTTAGCGTAACGTGTCGAGACCACTTATACGAGCCTCCACGGAGCCAAGCAGAACATAGTAGAACATAGTAGAGCGCAGTGGGCAACAAAATGGCAGTGTACAGCACAAAAGTCAAAGATATCCTTGCCTAACCAGACACAAATTATCCCAGCCAAACGTAGCATAACACAACGCAACGTGCCGAGATCACTGTTGCTGTCTTTCCCAAAGCCAGGCTGAGCATATCAGATCACAGTATAGCGTTCAAACCCACCGAGTAGCAGTGCATACCAGAAAAGTCAGATCTATCCTGTCCTAACCTAACCAAACGAAGCCTAAATAAAACTACCGTGC
>NW_016964927.1:0-973 GCF_001483705.2 Eufriesea mexicana
TATTTCTGTGCTCCCCAGATTCTAGCGTAGTATAGTAGAACACATCATTACGTTGGATTCCATCTTATTACAGTTTACAGCAAGAAAGTCGAAGCTATCCTAGTCTACCGCAACGTAACCTAACCAAACCGAACGCATTCTAACATAACCTAACGAGCCACGACCACAATTGCTGGACTCCCGAGAGTCGAGCTGTCGCTAGTAGAGCAATACAGAGCGCAGATATCGTTCGAGTGGCAGTGCATAGCACAAAAGTCAAAGATAACCTGTCCAAGCCTGGCCAAACGTAGCGGAACCAAACGTAACCTAACACAACGTAACGTACCGGAACTACCATTCCTGGATTCCCAGAGACAAGCAGAGCATGTTGGAGTATCGAAGATCGAAGAAATCCGCCGAACAGCAGTTTATAGCACAAGAGTCAAAGCTGCCCCAGTCTAACCTTACCAAACGCGCCGCGGACACAATTTCTGGCTACCCCAGGGCAAAGCAGAGAATATTAGATTCCAGTAGAGCGCAGAAATCCTACCCGTTGCGGCATACAGCACGAAATTCCAATCTATCCTTTCGTAACACAACCAAACATAACATAACAGAAAGCAACGTACCTCAGACTGACGTGCCGGGGACAATACTGTCTGCCTCTCGATAGTCAAGCAGAATACACTGGAGCACAGTAGAGCGCAGAAAGCCGCCGAACATCAGTGTACAGCACAAACGTCATAACCGTCCTAACCAAACATAGCAGAACCATAAATATTCAAACGTAACCTAACTCAACCAACCGTGCCACGATCACCATTCCTGGCCACCCCAGAGAAAAGCGGGTGATATGTGGAACGTTGAAATCCTCCGAAAGCAGTTTATTGCACAAAAGTCAAAGCTACCCTACCCTAACCTAACCAAACGAAACATAACCAAACGCAACCTAACTGAGACTTACTTGCCGAGACCAATACTGCTGGCCTCCACA
>NW_016964928.1:0-1105 GCF_001483705.2 Eufriesea mexicana
TGCCAGAGAATAGGTCTATTCATAATCTATAACATGTTATAGCTTGGTGAATAGATCGCCTTAGGCCTTGAAACCAATGGCAAGTACAGCCATCTAATTTCCATATAATAGGTCAATTCAACACATAAAATCTGTTATAGCTTGGTGAGTAGATCGCCGAGCGCCTTCAATCCAATGGCAAGTACAGCCATCTACTTGCCAGAAAATAGGTCTATTTAAAACCTATAACCTGTTATAGCATGGTGAACAGATCGCCTAACGTCTTCAATCCAATGGCAAGTACTGCCATCTGCTTGCCAGTTAGTATGTCTATTCAAAATCTATAACCTGTTATAGCATGGTGAATAGATCGCATAACGCCTTCAATCCAATGGCAGGTATAGTCATCTACTTGCCAGAGAATAGGTCTATGCAAGATCTATAATCTGTTATAGCTTGGTGAATACATCGCCCAACGCCATCAATCCAATGGCAGGTATAGTCATCTACTTGCCAGAGAATAGGTCTATGCAAGATCTATAATCTGTTATAGCTTGGTGAATACATCGCCCAACGCCATCAATCCAATGGCAGGTATAGTCATCTACTTGCCAGAGAATAGGTCTATGCAAGATCTATAATCTGTTATAGCTTGGTGAATACATCGCCCAACGCCATCAATCCAATGGCAGGTATAGTCATCTACTTGCCAGAGAATAGGTCTCCTCAGAATCTAAAATCTGTTATAGCTTGGTGGATAGATCGCCTGACGCCTTCAATCCAATGGCAATTACAGCCATCTACTTGCCAGAGAATAGGTCTATTCAAAAGCTATAACACGTTATAGCATGGTGAATAGATCGCATAACGCCTTCGATCCAATGGCAAGTACAGCCATCTACTTGCCAGAGAATAGGCCTATGCAAGATCTATAATCTGTTATAGCTTGGAGAATACATCGCCTAACGCCTTCAATCCAATGGCAGATAGAGTCATGGACTTGCCAGAGGATAGGTCTATTCAAAATCTAAAATCTGTTATAGCTTGGTGAATAGATCGACTTACGCCTTCAATCCAATGGCAAGTGCAGCCGTCTACTTGCCAGAGAATATTTCTATTCAAAACC
>NW_016964929.1:0-557 GCF_001483705.2 Eufriesea mexicana
TGAATTTTCCCGCCAGATTATATAGCATTGCAATAGCCATAGCACGCCAATGGAACATTACCAACTTATTTATGCCAGAAAGTTAGCTCACCACGATATTATTCGAAAATGTCAATAACATTGAATTTTCCAGCCAGATTCAATCGCATTGCTACGGCTATAACACGCCAATCAAATCTTTCCTCCTTATTTATGCAAGAAAGTTACCTCACCACGATATTATTCCAAAATGTCAATAAAATTGAAATTCCCAGCAATATTCTACAGCATTGCAATGGCTACAGCGCGCCAATAGAATCTTTCCTCCTTAATTATCGGAGAAAGATAGCTCACCACGATATTAGTCGAAAATGTCAATAAAATTGAATTTTCCAGCCTGATTCTATAGCACTGTAATGGCCATAGCGTGCCGACAGAAGCCTTCCGCCTTATTTATGCAAGGATGTCAGCTAACCACGATATTAGCCGAAAATGTAAAGAAAACTGAATTTTCTCGCCAGATTATATAGCATTGCAATAGCCACAGCACGCCATTGGAACATTTCCAACTTATTTAT
>NW_016964930.1:0-387 GCF_001483705.2 Eufriesea mexicana
GATGTCACCTCACCATGATATTAGTCGAAAATGTCAATAAAAATGGATTTTCCATCCGGACACCATAGAATTGCAATGGCTATTGCACGCCAATAGAATTCTTCCTCCTTATTTATGCAAGAAGGTTACCACACTACGATATTAGTCGAAATTGTTAATAAAATTGAATTTTCGAGCCGGATTCTATTGCACTGCTATGGGTACAGCGTGCCAAGAGAATCTTTCCTCCTTATTTATTAGTGGACGTCAGCTCACCACGATATTAGTCGAAAATGTCATTAAAATTGAATTTTCCGTCCCGATACTATTGAATTGCATTGTCTATTGCTGGACAATAGAATCTTACCACCTTATTTATGCACGAGAGCTACCTCACCACGATATTAT
>NW_016964931.1:0-763 GCF_001483705.2 Eufriesea mexicana
GAGCGCAGAAATCCTTAGAGACGCAATGTATAGCACAAAAGTCAAAGCTATCCCATCCCAACCTGGCCAAACCTAACAGTATCAAACGTAATCCAACTCAACCCAACGTGCAGCGACCACTATTCCTAGCATCCCCAGAGCCAAATAAAATATACTAGAGCACAGTAGAGCGCATTAACACACCGCATTGCAGTGTAGAGCACAAAAGTGGAAGATATCCTAACCTAAAACGTCCTAACCTAACATAGCCGAACGTAACGTAACCAAGCGTAACCTAACCCAACACAAAGGGTCCATGACACCATTGCGCTGTCCTCCCCAATATTGCTGCCTACTCTCATCTAATATGTTCTGCTTGGCTCAGGGGAGGCGATCAACAGTTGTCGCGGCTCGCTATGTTGTGCTACGCTACGTGTGGCTAGGTTAGTTTAGATCAGGTTAGGTTAGGATATCTTCGTCTTTTGTGCTATACGCCACAATGCGGTGGATATCTGGGCTCTACCTTGCTCTAGTACATTCTGCTTGAATCTGGGGACGCCAGCTACAGCTGTCGCGGCGCGTTAGGTTAGGTTATGTTGCGTATTGCTATGTTACGTTTGGCTAGGTAAGGATAGGGTAGCTTTGACTTTTGTCCTCTACACTGCGGTTATAAGAACCTCTGAGCTCACAGACCACCTAATATATGCTGCTTTGGTCTGGGGAGGGCAGCAATATTTGTCTCGGCTCGCCGGCTTGAGGTATGTAACGTTTGTCTACGTTACGT
>NW_016964932.1:0-529 GCF_001483705.2 Eufriesea mexicana
GATGTAAAAGCTCACCTTGTAGCAGACTATAGTACTAAAGGCATAGCTATTCTCTGCTAAAGTGAGTGTCGCAACGCAACCAAACGCATCCTAACTTACCCCGACGCGACGCGACCATTTTTACTGGCCTCCATTAAGACAAGAAGGACATACTATTACGCAGTAGAGCGCATGAATCCTCCTACTAGCTGTGGACAGCACAAAAGTTAAAGCTATCCTGACAAAACTGATCCTGACCCAACACAACCGAACCGAACATGTCACAATGTAACGTGCAGATGGCCTTCCTAGAGCCAAGCTGAAGGAATTAGAGCACTGTAGGGAGCAAAAACCCTCCGAATAGCAGTCTACAGCACAAGAGTTGGACCTATCCTGCACAAACTTAGCTCAACCCGGCCTAACCGAAGGTAACCTGAAACATAAATCATATCGAGCCGAGACCACTATTCCTAGCCATGCTAGAGTACAGGTGAACATATTAGATCACTGCAGGACGCAGAATCTGAGCTAGTAGCAGACTACAACACTA
>NW_016964933.1:0-934 GCF_001483705.2 Eufriesea mexicana
CGTGCTATACACAGCCATTCAGTAGATTCCTGCCCTATACCGTGATCTACCCTTATCTGCTTGCCCTAATGGCGGCCAACAAGTGTGGTGGCTGCACGTTACGTTGAGTTTGGCCACGTTATGTTAGGTTATGCGTGTTTATATTAGGTTTGGATATTTTTGACATTTCCTATGTACACTGAGGCTCTATGGATTTCAGCGCCCTATTCTCATCTGATATGTCCTTCTTTCCTCTGGCGACGTCAGCAATAGTTGTCCAGGCACATTAGGTTGAGTTAGGTTACGTTCGGCTAGTTTAGGTTGTCATGTTACGTCAGTATATCTTCGTCCTTTGTGCTTTGCACTACAGTGCCGCGGATTTAACGCTCTCCTGTCCTCTAGTATATTCTGCATTGCTCTGCGGAGGTCAGCAACTGCGGATTAGGCACGTTAGTTTGAGTTAGGTTACGTTTGGTCTTACAATACTTGGTCATGTTAGGCTAGGATAGCTATGACTTTTAAGCTGTACACTGCTATGCGGTGGATTCCTGCGCTCAAGTGTGACCTAATATTCCCTGCTTTGCTCTGGGATTTCCACAAATAGTGGCCGCATCGCGTTAGGTTGTGTAAGGTTAAGTTTTGTTAGGATAGGTTCGTGTGGGTTAGGTTAGGATATCATTGACTTTCGTGCTATTCACTGCTATACCATGGACGTGTGTACTCTACTGCGCCCTATCTTATTCTGCTTGTCTCTTAGAAAGCTGGGAATAGTGGTCGCGGCACGTCAGGTATAGCTACTCTACGTTTGGCTAGGTCAGATTAGGCCTTGTTTGGTTAGGATATCATCGACTTTTGTGCCATACATTGCAATTTGGAGGATCTCTGCGCCTTCTATTGTTCTAATATGATCTGCTTGGCTCTGGGGAGGCCAACAATGGTGGTCTCGGCACGTTAG
>NW_016964934.1:0-517 GCF_001483705.2 Eufriesea mexicana
GGTCGTCAGGTTGGGGGCGAGGAGCACCGCCCCCGGACCGGACGGCATCCCAGGCCGAGCCTTCGCACTGGCTCTGGAAGCCTGGGTTGACCGTACGCGACGGCTTTTCGACAGCTGCCTCAGGACCGGTCGCTTCCCGGCATGTTGCAAGGGAGCGAGGGTCGTGCTGATCCGAATCTAGGGATGCGGCCGAAGTTTCTGAAGGCATATCGGCCGATATATCTACTCGACGAGGCGGACAAGCTCTTCGAGCGCGTTCTAGCTGCCCGCCTCCGAGAGCATTTAACGGACGTGGGTCCCGATCTCAGCATCAGCCAGTTCGGATTCCGGAATGGTCGGTCGACGATCGACGCGATCAAGCGCGTTCGTACCCTGTCGGAGGCTGCCGTAAGTGGTGCTGGCGGCCGGCGTGGATATCTCCTACGCCTTCAACACCCTGCCCTGCGCCGCCATTGAGTGTGCCTTGTAGTACCACAGGGTTCCCCAATACATGATGGCGGTGTTCGGCGTCTATTTG
>NW_016964935.1:0-480 GCF_001483705.2 Eufriesea mexicana
GCGATGGTTAGTCCAGCAGCAGAGATCTAGGCACGTTAGTTTTTGTTATCTCACATTCGGCTGTGTTGGGTCAGGTCCGACTATGTTATGATAGACAAGACTCTTGTGCTCTACACTACAATGCGGCGGATTTCTGCGTTCTACTGCTCCCTAGTTTATTCAGCTTGGCTCTCGTGTTGTCAGCAATAGTGGCCTAGGTGCGTTGGATTGACTTATGTTTCGTTCGGTTATGTAAGGCTTGGTTATGTTAGGATAGGGTAACCCTGAATTTTGTGCTATGCAATGCTATTCGGTGGATTCCTGCCGCTCTCCCGTTCCCTAGTATATTCTGCTTCGTTCTGGAGTGTCAAGAAATGGAGGTCTCGGCTTGTTAGGCTGAGTTACGTTACGTTTGGTTAGGTTATGACAGGGTAAATCAGACCTTTGCGGTATACGCGGCTACTCGGCGGATTTCTGAGTTCTAGATTGCACTAGTATGCT
>NW_016964936.1:0-1645 GCF_001483705.2 Eufriesea mexicana
GTTAATATGTAGCTGAAAGGAAAGGGATTAGTACGAGGAAACCGTCAAGGCTAATAACCAAATCGAACGAGCAAGCCAACGACGAGCCCTGAACAACATAACTAAGAGACAGAAACATTCCAACGGTGAGATATAAACATACCAACGAGGAAGCGCTCGAGTATTATACGAAATACTCGAACGCTCTAACGAAAACAAATCGAACGGAAGTCGTAAAATTTGTGATGCGAATGGAAAGATTTAGCCAACGATGAGACATAAGTAAACCAACGACGAAGCATTCGAGTATTGTACGAAATACTCGAATGTTGAAACAAAGAGACAAATAGAATGACAGAAATAAAATCTGGAAGAAGAAAAATAATTAGTACCTGAAAGAAGAAATTAGTGTTAAATTATTCAAGAGAGTGAACAATGGCCACTGAATAGTCATTGATCTAGCCAATGATGATATACAAATAAACCAACGACGAAGCATTCGCATATTGTACAAAACACTGGAATGCACGAACAATGAAACCTAGAATAATAGAAATAGAATCTGAAAGAAGAAAGATAATTAAAACCTGAAACAAAAAGAAAAAATATTAACGCGCACCGCCCGAAGTCGAACCGACAAATGGCTCGATCCTTCACGCGGGCCCCTTATATAGCGGCGGCCGGGCGGCCGAAGATCGGCGAAAATTTCCGAATTTTACCGATTCCTTTAAAAGTTACTTTTTCGCTGTAATAACTAACAATTTATTAACTTTTTTGCTTTTATCGTTAATATACTTTGCAAACTATTTGTTATCAATGATTTTAATTTGTTATTAACGATAAATTTATTAATTTATTAACTTTTTGTAAGTTACGAATACATTTTAATACAAATACGTTGTTTCTTTAAGTAGTAGCTAATAATTTATTAACTTTTTTGCTTTTATCGTTAATATACGTTATAAAATATATGTTATTAACAATAAATGTAGTAATTTATTAACTTGTTGCTAATTATAGATACATTTTCACGCAAATACATTATATATACTAGTAATAGCTTATAATTTAGTAATTTTTCCACTTGTATTATAAATTTACATTGTGACCCATTTGTTATTAATAATAAGTGCAATAATTTTTACATTTTTGCAAATTATAGGTTCATTTATACATTGGTATGATATTTTTCAAGTGATAACCAATGATTTATTAATTCTTTTACACTTATTATAAATTTACGCTATGAACAATTTGTTATTAATAAGAAATTTGATTATTTATTCATTTGTATGAACTATAATTGTATTTGATTGACGTCATTCACAAAAATTCCGTTCACTTATCTCTCACAGCCTCAAAAATCATCGAATGTTCAACCGAAGTATCAAAAATTTACAAGAGGTAGGATATAGCTTAAGCTTTGTGCGTAGTTCTTAGCTTGGTATCGTTTTCCAAAAATTATTCTTTGGAAAACGATACCAATTACCAGGTCTCACCACGTGGAGGTGGCTACGCATCGAGACCCAGACATGCGCCCTAGTGGCGCAGCCTACTGGCACTATCTGTATCAAAGATAGCCTGATCTAACTTGGAGCGAAAGAAGTTAAAGTGACTCTAATGACACATTATTTTATTTCGTGTCTTACAAAGGGAACTTCGATTC
>NW_016964937.1:0-595 GCF_001483705.2 Eufriesea mexicana
TATCGCGAAAGTCAAAGCTATGCAAGCCTAACCTAAAGAAGTTTGACCTAACTGAACGTAGCCAAACTCAACGTAACGTGACGTTACCCCTATTTCTGGCCCTCCCAGACACAAGATTTACATACTAGAGCACAGCAGAGCGCAAAAATCCACGGCTATTCAGTGTACAACAAAAGAGTCAAAGGTATCCTCTCCAAATCCAAGTAAATCTAACCAGCCCAAGCGTACCCCAACCCTACATAGCGCGATGTGGCTAAGGATTCTGCCCTCCCCAGAGCAAGGCAGAGCATATTAGATCACAGCAAGGCGCAGAAAACCACCAAATATCAGTTCGTAGCAAAAAGATCAAAGCTATTCTTGTCTAGACTGACCAAAAATAACACAAGTGTACGTAACATAAACCGACCAAACGTGCCTAGACCGTAAAACGTGCCTAGACCGTCTTTTGCTTACTTCCACAAAGCCATCCAGGATGTAACAGAGTGCAGTAGAATGCAGAAATCCGCTGCATTACAATGTAAAGCACAAGAGCCGAAGATACCCAAATCTAACCTGACTTAACCTAACCTAACGGAACGTAGCCTGACCGATAGTG
>NW_016964938.1:0-521 GCF_001483705.2 Eufriesea mexicana
ACGTGTAGTATGTGCATGTGTAATATGACAGGAGAGACGTTTAGCACTCCCTTAAACAAAGTGGGAAACACATATAACTGTTACATGTAAGTATATATCTTGTGTATAAGTGTATACATCTTTTGTTTAATGAGGTTCTTTAAATATCTAAAGAATATTTTCTGAGAAAATCAATAAAGGTACCATAAAAACAGGTTATCTTAAATCAATAAAAAATTTATGATTAAATACTTAAGCGATTAAGGAAGTAATTTTTATTAATTTTTAAATTAACGTAAACTGATAGCGAATCAATCGATGAAGGTGTCCAAAAGAATCATTTGATCCTTTCTTCATCTGTTTTAAAGAGTTTTAAAGAGTTCTCACTTTCCTTTTACAAATAACAAATATTTGTAGCGAATGTAGGTTGGAAGGAAACAATGTAGGTGGGAATAGGTGGGTAGTAAACAATATAGGTAGGAAGGAAACAGGAATGCTGAATCAAACGAATGCTGAAAACAAATAAAAAACCTTCAACTTTC
>NW_016964939.1:0-608 GCF_001483705.2 Eufriesea mexicana
ACATACTTCCGCACACCCATCCGTCCAAGCATCCACCCATCCATACATTCATCTATCCATACAACCTTCCATCCATACATCCATCCACCAATCCAGCCATTCATCCATGCACCCAAACACGCATCAATACACAGATCCATACATACACGCATACATTCATCTATACATACATCCATACATAAATCCATATATACATCCACACATACATCCATACATACATCCATACAAACATCCTTACGAACGTTCATACATACACCCATAGGCACGTCAATACATAAATCCATGCATACATCAATACATACATCCATATACACTCCTATACATACATACATCCATACGTACATCCATACAAACATCCATACTAACATCCATACATACATCCAAGCATACACCCATTCATACGTCCATAGAAACACCCATACATACACCCGTTCTACCGTCCCTCCACCCAACCATTCATCCACTCGCAAATCCACATATCCATGCATCCATACATCCATACATGCGTACATCAATACATCCATGCATGCATCCTTACGTACATAATAACCCAAATACATACATACATTCAAACATTCATGCATGCATTCATACGTACATACATAACT
>NW_016964940.1:0-265 GCF_001483705.2 Eufriesea mexicana
GTCCTGATCATACCTGAATGATCTGACCTGACCTGACCTGAACTTACCAGACCTGACCTGACCCGACTTGAACTGACCTTACCTGACCTTTCCCGACCTGACCTGACCTGACTTGACCTGACCTGACCTTACGAGACCTGACCTGAGCACTCCTGACATGACCTGTCCAGACCTGACCTGAACTGACTTTACCTGACCTGACCTGACCCGACCTGACCTGACCTGGCCTGACCTGACCTGACCTTACCAGACCTGACCTGGCCTG
>NW_016964941.1:0-605 GCF_001483705.2 Eufriesea mexicana
CGTGACAATGACACCTGGAAAAACCGTACTGAGTGCTACCATCGGAACGGTAACGTAGGAGTTAAAGTAAATTGTTCAGTGACAATTTAAATTCCACAGCCGTTCTAGAATAATCAATGAATATTACGGTTATGGATAGGGAAGTTTAAGATAGACAGAACGTTACAATGTACGTCCGTAAGGGACATAATCAACCTAGCGCTCCGAAACTACTGTTGCTGCTCTACCCAGAGCCAATCTGATTGTATTAGAGCACAGTAGAACGCAGAAGTTCACCTAAAAGCAGTGAATATCACATAAGACAAAGCCAACTAAACCTAACATAACCCAACGTAATCTAACTCTATGTAAAGTGCCGCGGACACTATTGCAGGCCACCACTTTGCCCAGAGTGTAAAGTGCCGCGGACACTATTGCAGGCCACCACATTGCCCAGCAGAATGCAGTAGAGCACAGTGGAGCGCAGAAATCCACCGAACGACGGTGTATATCACTAAAGTCAAAGCTATCCGAACCAAACATTACATAACCTAACATGACTTAACGAAACGCAACTCAACATATCGTGCCGCGACCGTTACTGCTGGCCGCAGCATATCCATGCA
>NW_016964942.1:0-364 GCF_001483705.2 Eufriesea mexicana
GACATTTTCGACTAATATTGTGGTGAGTTAACTTGCTTGCATAAATAAGGAGGAAAGATTCTACTGGCGAGCCATAGCCATTGCAGTCCTGTAGAATATGGATGTAAAATCCAATTTTATTGACTTTTTTGACTAATATCATGGTGAGCTAACTTTATTGCTTAAATAAGGAGGGTAGATTCTACTGGCGTGCTATAGCCATTCATTGCTATAGCATCCAGCCGGAAAATTCAATTTTATTGACATTTCCGACTAATATTGTGGTGAGGTAGCTTTCTTTCATAAATAAGGATGAAGGATTCAATTGGCGTGCTATAGCCATCGCAATGCTATAGAATATGCCTGGAAAATTCAATTTTACTGA
>NW_016964942.1:429-1226 GCF_001483705.2 Eufriesea mexicana
CTATTGGCGTGCTATAGCCTTTGCAATGCTAAGGACTCTGGCAGGAAAATCCAATTCTACTGACATTTTAGGCTAATATCGCGGTGAGCCACCTTTCTTGCATAAATAAGGAGGAATAATTCTATTGGCGAGCTATAGCCTTTGCAGTCCTGCAGAATGTAGCTGGAAAATTCAATTTTATTGACTTATATGACTAATATCGTGGTGAGCTGGCTTTCTTGCATAAATAAGGATGGTAGATTCTATTGGCGTAATATGGCCATTGCATTGCTAAGGTATCTGGCGGGAAAATTCAATATTATAGACATTTTCGACAATTATCTTGGTGAGCAATCTTTCTTGCATAAATAAGGAGGAAATAGTCTGTTGGCGTGCTATAGGCATTGCAATGCTGTAGAACCAAGAAGGAAAATACAATTTTACTGACATTTTCGACTAGTATCTTGGTCAGCTAACTTCCTTGCATAAATAAGGAGTAAAGATGCTTTTTGAGTGCTGTAGCCATTGCAATGATTCAGTTTGTGGCTGGAAAATACAATTTTGTCGACATTTTCGACGAATATCGTGGTGTGCTAACTTTCTTGCGTAAGTAAGGAGGAAAGAACCTCTTAGCATGCTATAGCCGACGCATTGCTATAGAATCTGGCTGGAAAGTTCAAATTTATCGACATTTTCGACTAATATCGTGGTGAGCTACCTTTATCGCATAAATAAGGAGGAAAGATCCTATTGGGGTGCTATTACCATTGCAACGCTATGGAATCTTCCTGGAAAATTCAATTTTATTGACATTTTCG
>NW_016964943.1:0-608 GCF_001483705.2 Eufriesea mexicana
CATACATGCATACATCCATAGATACATAACTCAAATGCATCCATACATTCAATCTTCCATACAAACATACATACATACATACATACATACATACATACATCGAACCATACATCCATCCATCCATACACCAATCCACCAATCCATCCATCTATCGATCCATACATCAATGCAACAATTCATCCATCCATCCATCCATACGTCCAAACATACATCAATACATACATCCAGACATACACCAACACACAGATCCATACATACACGCATACATTCATCCATACATACATCCATACATACATTCTTACATACATCCATACATACATCCATGATTACATCCATACATACATCCATACAAACATCCATACAAATACACCCGTTCTTCCGTCCATCCACCCATCCATTCAAGCTCCCACTCATCCATATATCCATGCTTCCGTACATCCATATATGCGTACATCCGTATATCCATACATACATACACACACACATACATAACTCAAACACATCCATACATTCAAACATCCATCCATAGAAACATACGTACATAAACATACATCCAGCCATCCATACATCCATCCATCCATACATCCATACATCCACCCACCCATACG
>NW_016964944.1:0-748 GCF_001483705.2 Eufriesea mexicana
ACCTAACCGAGACTAACCAAACGTAATCTCAACTCAACCTATCGTGCCTGACCAGTATTGCTGGCCACCACATGGCCAATCAGAACATGATAGAGTAGAGGAGAGCGCCGAAATCCATAGATCGCAGGGAATAGCGGAAATGCCAAGGCTACCTAAATCTGATCGAAACAAACATAACATAACCAAACGCGATAAAATTCAAGCTAATGTCCCGCGGCCGCTATCACTGCCCTCCATAGAGCAAATCGGAGCATAATATATCACTGTGGAGCGCAGAAATCCATCAAGTGGCAGTGTATACTCTGAAAGTCGAATCAATTCAAACAAAACCCAATCAAATTTAACCCAAGCGAACGTAGCCTGACCGAACCTAACGAGCCGAGACCACACTTGCTAGCATCCCCATCGCCAAACAGGAAGTATTAGAGGATCCTGGAGCGCACAAGTGCATAGAATGGCAATGATTAGCAGAAAAGTCAAAGCTATCCTAACCAAACCAGACTAGCCAACCCTAACCGAGCGTAACCTAACTCAACCTAACGTGCCGAAATCAGTATTGCGGTCGTCCACAGCGACATGCCTAGCATATTAGAGCACAGTAGAGCTTAGAAATCGACGGCATTGCAGTGCATAGCGCAAATGCATCGATGTCCGGTCCAAACCTGTCCAAACCTTTCCTAACCTGAAGAAACATAACCCAACCAAACGTGCTGCAACCACTATTGCTTGCCTCAAAAGAGCCAAGCAT
>NW_016964945.1:0-280 GCF_001483705.2 Eufriesea mexicana
TAACATAATCAAACGTAACCAATCGTGACCTAACCTAACCTAACCTCACCTAACCTAACTTCATTTAATCTAACCTAACCTAACCCAACACAACCCAACCCGAACCAACCCAACCCAACCTAACTTAACCTAACCTAACCTAGCCTAACCTAACCCGAGCACACCTCACCCAATCCAACTTTACAAATCCTAACTTAACCTAACCTAACCGAACTTTACCTAACCTATCCAAACGTAACATAATCTAACGTAACCTATCGTGATCTAACATAACCTAATC
>NW_016964945.1:458-874 GCF_001483705.2 Eufriesea mexicana
CCTAACCTAGCCGAACCTAACCTAACTTTACCCAACCTACCCAAACGTAACATAATCAAACGTAACCAATCGTGACCTAACCTAACCTAACCTCACCTAACCTAACTTCACTTAATCTAACCTAACCTAACCTAACCCAACACAACCCAACCCAAACCAACCCACCCCAACCTAACTTAACCTAACCTAACCTAACCTAACCTAACCCGAGCACACCTCACCTAATCCAACTTTACAAGTCCTAACTTAACCTAACCTAACCGAACTTTACCTAACCTATCCAAACGTAACATAATCTAACGTAACCTATCGTGATCTAACATAACCTAATATAACCTAACCTAACCTATCCAACCCTAGCCTATACTAGCCTAACCTACCCTAACCCATGCAAAACTGACCTGCCCAACCGGGCG
>NW_016964946.1:0-555 GCF_001483705.2 Eufriesea mexicana
TTCATCCCTATTTGGGCAAGTGGGTTTGCTCACCACGATATTAGTCAAAAATGTAAATAAAATTTAATTTTCCAGCCAGATTCAATAGCACTGCAATGGATGTAGAGCGCCAATGGAATATTTCTTCCTTATTTATGCAAGAAAGTTAGTTCGCCACGATATTAGTCGAAGATGTCAATAAAAATATATTTTCCAGCCACATTCTATTGCATTGCAATGGTTATAGCACGCCACTAGAATCATTCCTCCTTATTTATGCAAGAAAATATAGCCCACCACCATATTAGTCGAAAATGTCAATAAAATCGATTTTTCCAACCAGATTCTACAGCATTGCAATGGCAATAGCACGCCAGTAGGATCTTTCCTCCTTATATATGCAGGAAAGTTCACGTCACCACGATAGTAGTCGAAAACGTCAATAAAATTGAATTTTCCTGCCATATTCTATAGCACTGCAATAGACTTAGCGCGCCAATGGGGTATTTCATTCTTTTTAATAGACGAAAGATAGTTCGCCACGATATTAGTCAAGAAGGTCTGTAAAATTGTATT
>NW_016964947.1:0-1004 GCF_001483705.2 Eufriesea mexicana
GTACAACCATACATTCCTACATCCATACATCCATACATACATCCACGCATACATAAATCAATTGCATCCATACATTCAACCATACATACATTCATACATCCATCCGTCCATACATCCATCCACCCATACATCCATCCATCCATACATCCATACATATATACATACATACATACATACATCCGTAGATCCGTCCATCCATACATCTATCCCTCCATACATCCATCTATCGATACAGCCATCCGTCCATACATCTATCCATCCATACATACATCCTTCCATACATCAATCCATCCATTCACCCACCCACCCACACATCGATCGATCCATACACCCATCCATCCATACATCAACCCAACAGTCCATCCACCCATCCAGACATACATACATACATCAATACAAACATCCATACATACACACTTACGTACATCCATACATACATCCATACACACACCCATCCATACATCCATAGATATATCCATACATACATCCGTACATACATCCGTTCTTCCGTCCATCCAACCATCCATTCAAGCACGCACACATCCATACATCCATGCATCCGTACATCCATAAGTCAATCCATCCATACATCCATACATCCACCATACACATATCCATAAATCCATCCATTCGTACTTCCATCCTTCGATACATCCATCCATCCACAAATCCACACATATACACATACATATATCCATACATCCGTACATACGTCCATCCATACCACAATCCATCCATACATCCATTCATCAACACAGGCATCCATCCATACGTCCACCCATCCATACATCCATCGATCCATACAGCCATACATACATACATGCATACATCCATACATCCGTACATGCATACTTCCACACATCAATGCATCCATAAATCCGTCCAAACATACAACCATACAACCATACGTACATCCATACGTACATCCGCACATCCATACTTGCACCCATACACACATCCATACATACATCCATACGTACATCCATACATACATCCATACACAC
>NW_016964948.1:0-595 GCF_001483705.2 Eufriesea mexicana
ATTGGCGTGCTATAGCCGTCGCAATGCTATAGAATATGGATCGAAAATTCAAATTTATTTACAGTTTCGTCTTACATCGTAGTGAGCTAACTTTCTTGCATATATAAGGAGCAAAGATTTAATTCACTTGCTATAGCCGTCGCAATGCTATAGAATCAGTCTGGAAAGTTCAATTTTATTGACATTTTCGATTAATATTGTGGTGAGTTAACTGCTTGCATAAATAAGGAGGATAGATTCTATTGCCGAGCTATAGCCATTGCAGTCCTGTAGAATCTGCATGTAAAATTCAATTTTGTTCACTTTTTTGACTAATATCGTGGTGAGCTAACTTTATTGCGTAAATAAGGAGGGTAGATTCTACTGGCGTGCAATAGCCATTCATTGCTATAGCATCCAAAAAAAAAGCTGGAAAATTCAATTTTATTGACATTTCCGACTAATATTGTGGTGAGGTAGCTTTCTTTCATAAATAATTATGAAGGGTTCAATTGGCGTGCTATAGTCATCGCAGTGCTATAGAATATGCCTCGAAAATTCAATTTTATTGACATTTTCGACTAATAACGTGGTGGGCTTACTTTCTTGCATAAAT
>NW_016964949.1:0-297 GCF_001483705.2 Eufriesea mexicana
AACTGCTACTAAAATTGAATTTTCGAGGCAGATTCTATAGGATTGCAATGGCTATATCTGGTCAATAGAATCTTACCTCCTTATTTATGCTCGGAAGCTACCTCACCACGATATTAATCGAAAATGTCAATAAAATTGAATTTTCGAGGAAGATCCTATAGCATTTCAATGGTTATAGAACGCCAATTCGTATCTTTCCTCCTTATTTATACAAGAAAGTTAGCTCACCAGGATATTAGCCGAAAATGTCAATAACATTGAATATTCCAGGCAGATTCTATAGCACGGCAATGGCTA
>NW_016964949.1:330-545 GCF_001483705.2 Eufriesea mexicana
TTTATGCAAGAATGTTAGCTCACCACGATATTAGTCGAAAATGTCAATAAAACTGAATATAACAGCCAGATTCTATAGCACTGCAATGGCTATAGCGTGCCAATAGAATCTTTCCTCCTTATTTATGCAGAGATGTCAGCTCACCACAATACTGCCCGAAAGTGTCAGTAAAATTGAATTATCCATCCAGAGACTACAGAATTGCAATGGCTATG
>NW_016964950.1:0-521 GCF_001483705.2 Eufriesea mexicana
CTATACACAGCTTTTATTTCAATACCTGTGATCTGGATTGCCCTACCAGCATCCACTTGTCACGCGGGTGGCCGGCAAAAGCGCTCGTGGCACGTTTGGTTGTGACAGTTTACGCTACGTTAGGCTATGCTTGGCTAAGTTTGGCTTGGATGACATTGGCCATTGGGCTGTGCAGTGCTATTCGGTCGATACCTGTGCCCTGGATAGCTCTACTAGCATCCACTTATCTCTGGAGGGGCCAGAAAGTTCGGCCATGGCACGTTTGGTTGAGTTACGCTTTGTTTGGTTAGGTTAGGTATGAGTATGTTTGGATAGGATAGCATGGACTTTCGTGCTATACACTGCTATTCGGTGGACTTCTACGCTCTTCATTTCTCTATTATACTCTGCTCGCCTCGGGGAGGCGAGCAGTGGTGGTCCTGGCATGTTATTATGAGTTAGGTTATGTTTGGCTGGGTAAAGTTAGGAAAAGTTTGATCAATGTAGCTACGAATTTCGTGCTGTACACTATTATTCGGTGG
>NW_016964951.1:0-1178 GCF_001483705.2 Eufriesea mexicana
TCTGGCAAGCAGATGGCTGTCCTTGCCATTGGATTGAAGGCGTTAGGCGTTCTATTCACCAAGGTATAACAGATTATATATTTGAAATAGACGTATTCTCTGGCAAGTAGATGGCTGGACTTGCCATTGGATTGAAGGCGTTAGGCTATCTATTCACCAAGCTATAGCAGGTTATGGATTTTGAATGGACCTATTGTCAGGCAAGTAGATGGCTGTACTTGCCATTTGATTAAAGGCGTTAGGCGAACTATTCCCGAAGCTATAACAGCTTATAGATTTTGAATAGACCCATTCTCTGGCAAGTAGATGGCTGTCCTTGCATTGGTTGAAGACGCTAGGCGACCTATTAACCAAGCTTCAACAGATTATAGGCTTTGAATAGACCTATTCTCTGGCATGTACATGGATATACTTGGCATTGGATTGAAGGCGTCAGGCGATCTATTCACCAAGCTGTAACAGGTTATAGATTATGAATATACCTATTTTCTGGCAAGTATATGGCTGTACATACCATTGGTTTGATGGCGTTTGGCGATCTTTTCTCCATTCTATAACAGGTTATTGATTTCGAATTGACCTATTCTCTGGAAAGTCGATGGCTGTACTTGCCATTGGATTGAAGGCGTCAGGCGATCTATTCACCAAGCTGTAACAGGTTATAGATTATGAATATACCTATCCTCTGGCAAGCAGATTGCTGTACGTGCCATTGGATTGATGGCGTTGGGGACCTATTCACCAAGCTAAAGAAGATAATTTATTTTGAATAGGCCTATTCTCTGGCAAGTAGGTGGATATACATGCCATTGGATTGAAGGCGGTAGGCGATCTATTTACCAAGCTATAGCAGATTATATATTTTGAATCGACCTATTCTCTGACATGTAGATGGCTGTCCTAGCCATTGGATTGAAGGCATTAGGCGATCTATTCACCAAGCTGTAACAGGTTATATATTTTGAAAAGCCTATTCTCTGGCAAATAGATGGCTGTACTTGCCATTGTATGAAGGCGTTAGGCGAACTATTCACCAAGATGAAACACATTATTGATTTTGAATAGAACTATTCCCTGTCAAGAAGGTGGCTGTACTTGTCACTAGATTGAAGGCTTTAGGCGATCTATTCACCAAGCTATAACAGGTTATATACTTTGAATAGACCTATTCTCTGGCA
>NW_016964952.1:0-269 GCF_001483705.2 Eufriesea mexicana
TTATTGACATTTTCGACTAATATCGTGGTGAGCTCACATCCTTGCATATATAAGCAGGAAGGATTCTATTGGCACGATATACCCATTACAGTGCTGTAGAATCTGCCACGAAAATTCAACTTTATTGACATTTTCGACTAATATCGTGGTGATGTAACTTTCTAACATAAATTCGGAGGAAAGATTCCATTCGCCAGCTATGGCCCTTGCAATACTATAGAGTCTGTCTGGATAATTCAATTTTTTTTACATTTTCGAGTACTATCGTC
>NW_016964953.1:0-672 GCF_001483705.2 Eufriesea mexicana
TTGGAAATATCTCAAGCCATAACCGTTATGTACATCGATTATTCCTCTATTGCATTTGATCCTTCATCGTCAGCGAGGAAAGTAGTCCAACGGCCAGTGGACTGTGGTGACGTCTGTCCTCAGCTGCTCGTTGCCAGTTGTTAACATCTCTAGGGATAATGGTTCTCCACATTCCAACTTTGAGTTGCTGTAGAAAGCTCATCATCTGTGGACGGTTTAATCCAACGAAAACAGTTGTCCGTTGGCAGCTGCAATAAGCATCATATTGTCAATTGTAAATATCACTAGACATAACCGTATAGTACATGCGTCATTCTAGAATTTCTAGACAATTTCCATCAACAGCCAACAACATAGTCAAACGTCTACATTACTGCGTTGTTGGCTGTACTCTGGAATGTGTTTTGAAATTTTAATATCTCGAGGATGAGTCGAAATGTATTTTGTCGTTCTGTCATTGTTATAGTACCTATATCATGACTGAACATATTTTTCCATCGGCTACGTTGCTATAATGGCGGATGTAATATGTAAAATATGTACAGTTGGCAGGTAATATCTCTAGCCGTAGCCATAATATGCATTGATTAATGCTGTAACGCTTTGGAGTTTACATCATCGGTGGACAAGCGATCCAACGTCAACAACACTGCGATGAGGGCTGTAAACAGC
>NW_016964954.1:0-525 GCF_001483705.2 Eufriesea mexicana
CTATAGCATTCCGAACGAATGTTTTCTCCTTACCTATGCAAGGAGGTTGGCTCACCACGAAATTAGTCGAAAATGTCAATGAAATTGTATTTTCCACGACAATTCTATTGCATTGCAATGTCTATAGCACGCCAGTAGAACCTCTCCAGTAGAACCTCTCCTCCTTATTTATGCAAGAAAGTTACCTCACCACGATAATAGTCGGAACTGTCTATAATATTGTACTTTCCAGCAAGACTCTATAGCAATGCAAAACCGATAGCACGCCAATAGAATCTCTCCTCCTTATTTATGCGAGAAAGTTAACTCATCACGATATTAGCCTAAAATGTCAATTAAAATGAATATTCGATACTGATTCCATTGCATTGCGAAGGCTATAGGAAGCCAATAGAATCATTCATCCTTTTTTATGCGAAAATGTTAACTCACAACGATATTAGCCGTAAATGTCAATAAAATTGGATTTTCCAACCACACTCTATGTCATTGCAATGTCTAGAGCACGCCAATAAAATCCACCCT
>NW_016964955.1:0-246 GCF_001483705.2 Eufriesea mexicana
AGAGTCGAGCAGAGTGTAGTAGAGCAATGTAGAGCAAAGGATTCGTGCGTAGAACTCTATTGGTGGCCTTCCGAGAGCCAAGCAGAATACACTAGAGCGCAGTAGAGCGCAGAGAGCCACCATGTAGCAGCGTATAGCAAAATAGGCAAATACGTCCTAACCTAACCTGCCCAAACCTAACCTGACCAAACGTAACCTAACCAAACCTAACGTGCCTAGACCATTACTTCTGACTTCCGCAGAGTC
>NW_016964956.1:0-308 GCF_001483705.2 Eufriesea mexicana
GGAAAGCGTGATTGGGAAAGAGAGCATGGGTATAGATGAGGACAGAATGAATGGCTTAAATAGAGGTACAAGGGCGCAGTTGATATAGTTCTTTTAGGACAGTTCCTTTAAGAGAGTCGGCAGAGAGAGGTTAAAGAGTTCCTTCGGGAGAGTTTCGATAGACAGTGCCTTTAGAGAGTTCCATTTAGAAGGTTTTACGTCAGAGAATATTCGGCCGGTTCTGACTATTAGATTATCAGATCATTAGAGCCCCCCTTACAATTTCGGAAGTGGGATTATTCGTTTATTACACTACGGTACATTATAAT
>NW_016964957.1:0-1005 GCF_001483705.2 Eufriesea mexicana
TTATTTATGCAAGAAAAGTAGCTCACCACGATATTAATTGAAAATGTCAGTGAAATTGTATTTGCCAGCCAGATTCTAAGGCACTGCGAAGGCTATAGCAAGCCAATAGGATCATTCATACTTATTTATGCAAGAAAGTTAGCTCACTACGATATTAACCGAAAATGTCACTAAAATTGAATTTCCCTACCACATTCTATATCATTGCAATGTCTATAGAATGCCAATACGACCCAAACTCCATATTTATGCAAGAAAGATAGCTCACTACGATATTAGTCGAAACTGTCGATAAAATTGAACTTTCCAGTCAGAATCCAGAGCATTGCAATGGCTATAACACGCCAATAGAATCTAAACTCCTGATTTATGCAAGAGAGACAGCTAACCACGATATTAGTCGAAACTATCAATAAAATTGCACTTTCCAGCCAGATTCCTGTACATTGCAATGGCTATAGTACGCCAATAGAATCTTTCGTCCTTATTTATGCAAGATAGTTAGCTCTCCACGATATTAGTATAAAATGTTAATAAAATTGAGTTTTCCAGCCAGATTCCGCAGCATTGCAATTTCTATAGCACCACGAACGGATCTTTCCACCTTACATATGCAAGAAAGTTACTTCACCACGAAATTAGTCGAAAATGTCAAAAAAATTGAATTTTCCACAACGATTCTATAGCATTGCAATGTCTATAGCACGCCAGTAGAATCTCTCCCCCTTATTTATGCAAGAAAGTTAGCTCACTACGATATTAATAAAAATTTCAATAACATTGAATTTCCCAACCTCATTCTATATCATTGCAATGTCTATAGCATGCCAATAGAATCCAAACTCCTTATTTATGCAAGAAAAATAGCTCACCACGATACTAGTCCAAACTGTCAATAAAATTGAACATTCCAGGCAGAATCCAGAGCATTGCAATGGCTACACCACGCCAATAGAATCTAAACTCCTTATTTATGCAGGATAGACAGCTCTCCACGATATTAGT
>NW_016964958.1:0-787 GCF_001483705.2 Eufriesea mexicana
CTTGCGCAAGGAAGTTAGATAATCACGATATTAGTCGAAATGGCAACAAAATTGTACCTTCCAGCCAGATTATATAGCATTGCAACTGTTATAGCACGCCAATTGAATCTTTCCTCCCAATTTATGCATTAAAGTTAGCTCACCACAATATTAGTCGGAAATGTCAATAAAATTGAATTTTCCAGCCAGATTCTACAGCATTGCGACGGCTGTAGCAAGTGAATTGAATAATTCCTCCTCATTTATGCAAGAAAGTTAGCTCACCACGATATTAGTCGAAAATGTCAATAAAATTGAATTTTCCAGCCAGATTCTACAGCATTGCGACGGCTGTAGCAAGTGAATTGAATAATTCCTCCTCATTTATGCAAGAAAGTTAGCTCACCACGATGTTAGTCGAAAATAACTATAAATTTGAATTCTCCACACATATTCTATATCAAATCAATGGCTATAGCACGCCAATAGTATCTTTCCTCCTTATTTATGCAAAAAAGAAAGCTGACCACAATATTAGACGGAAATGACTATAAAATTGAGTTTTTCAGCCACATTCTACAGCATTGCAATGGCTACAGCTCGCCAATAGAACCTTTCCTCCTTGTTTATGCAAGAAAGTTTGCTCACCAGGATATTAGCGGAAAACAAGCGGAAAACGTCAACAGAATTGAACTTTCCAGCCAGATTCTTTGCATTGCGATGGCTGTAGCACGCCAACAGAATTTTTTCTCCTTATTTAGGCAAGAAAGCTGGCTCACAACGATATTAGACGAAAATGTCAATAAAA
>NW_016964959.1:0-542 GCF_001483705.2 Eufriesea mexicana
CAACATTTTAGGATTAGTTAGGTTACGTTTGGTTACGTTAAGTTTGGCAAGGTTAGGTTAGGGAGGCTATGAATTTTGTAATATGCTCTGCTATTCGGTGGATATCTGCCCCCTACTCTGCTCTAATATGTCCTGCTGGGCTCTGGGAAGGCCAGCAGTGGTGTTCTCGGCACGATGGCTTGTGTTAGTTTACGTTTGTCTCGGCTAAGTAAGGTCGGGTTTGGCAAGGATAGCTTCGGCTTTTGTTCCATACACTGCTATTCGGTAGATTTCTGCGCTCTAAATTACTCTACTAGCCTCTCCTTTGCTCTAGGGAGGCCAGGAATGGAGGTTGCGGCACGTGCGGTTGAGTTAGGTTACATTTTGTTACGTTGCGCGTGGTCAGGTTGAGTTAAGATGTCTTCGTCTTTTCTGCGCTACACTGCAATGCGACCGAGCGATCACTGCGCTCTAATGTGCTGTAGTATAGTCTGCTTCGTTCTTGGGAGGTCAGCAACATTGGTCTAGATACGTTAGGATGAGTTAGGCTACGTTTGGTAATG
>NW_016964960.1:0-717 GCF_001483705.2 Eufriesea mexicana
ATTGGATTGCAGGCGATAGGCGATCTAATCACCAAGCTATGGCAGCTTATAGGTGTTGAATAGGCTTATTCTCCGACAAGTTGGTAGATGTACTTGCCATTGAATTGAAGGGGTTATGCCAACTATTCGCCATTCTATAACAGGTTATAGACTTTGTATATACCTATTCTCTGGCAAGTAGATGTCTCTACTTGCCATTGGATTGAATACGTTAGGCGATCTATTCACCAAGGTATAACGGATTATAGATTTTGAATAGACCTGTTTTCTGGCAAATAGATGTCTGTACTTGCCATTGAATTGAAGGCGTTAGGCGATCTATTCACCAAGCTATAACGGATTATAGATTTTGAATAGACCTGTTTTCTGGCAAATAGATGTCTGTACTTGCCATTGAATTGAAGGCGTTAGGCGATCTATTCACCAAGCTATAACGGATTATAGATTTTGAAAAGACCTATCCTCTGGCAAGTAGATGTCTGTACTTGTCACTGGATTGAATGCGGTTGGCGATCTATTCACCAAGCTATAACAGATTATAGATTGTGAATAGACGGATTCTCAGGCAAGTAGATGGCGGTACTTGCCATTGGATTGAAGGCGTTAGGCTATCTGTACGCCTAGCTATAACAGGTTATAGACTTTGAGTGGACTAATTTTCTGGGATGTAAATGGCTGTACCTGCCATTGGATTGGAGGCGTTAGGCGATCTATTCA
>NW_016964961.1:0-231 GCF_001483705.2 Eufriesea mexicana
TCCATACATATATAAATTCATACATACGTAAATCCGTACATTCGTGCATCCGTACCTCAATACATCCACACTTCCACCCATCCATACCGCCATCCATCCATACATACATTCATACATGCATCCATAATTCAATACATCCATCCAACCAAACATCCACCCATTCATACATACATCGATCCTTACATCCTTCCATCCATACGTCCATCCATCCATACATCCATACATCCACAC
>NW_016964962.1:0-1147 GCF_001483705.2 Eufriesea mexicana
TAACGTGCCGAAACCTCCATTGCTCGCCTCCCGAGGGTTGAGCAGAGTGTAGTAGAGGCAAGTAGAGCGCCGAAAGCGACCAGATGCATTGTAAAGCAAAAAGGTCCAAGATAACCCAACCTAACCAGACCTAACGTAACATGCCCAAACGAAGAATAACTAAACCAAACGAGCGTAGACCTCCATTGCTGGCAACCCCACAACCAAGCGAAACATACTAGAGAACAGTAGAGCACAGAAATCCGCCGAACAGCAGTCTATACCACAAAAGTCAAAGGAATCCAAACCAAACCGTGACCAATATGTCCTTACTAAACGTAGCCTAACACAGCATAACGAACCGCGACCACCATTTTTTAACGCCCCAGGGCAAAGCAGAATACAATAGAGCACAGAAGAGCGCAGAAGTGCCCAGAATGACAGCGTATACCACGAAAGTCAAAGCTACCCTTTCCTAACACAAACAGACATAACATAACCAAACGTAGAATAACTCAACCTAACGTGACGAGGCCACCATTTCTGGCTACCCCAGAATCGAGCGGATTAGGGTAGAGCAATGTTGACCGTAGAAATCTAGCCAAGTGCAGTGTGTAGCACAAAACTGCAGGATAACATGCACAAACCTATCCTAACGTAACCATACCAAACGTAACATAGCACAAAGTACCGTGCCGCGACGACTATTGCTGGCGTCCCCAGAGGCAAACAGAATAGTGTAAAGCACAGAAGTTTATACAATATCAGTGATGAACACAAAGATCAAAGCAATCCTAACATAGCCCAATCTAACCTAACCTAACCAAACGTAATATATCTCAAACTAACCTGCCACGACCAGTCTTGCTGGCTTCCGCAGAGCGAAGCAGAGCGTAATGGAGGAGAGTAGAGATCAGAAATCCATAGAATCTTTGAGTATAGCACAGAAATCAAAGCTACCCAAACATAACCAGAGCTAACATAGCCCAACCAAACGTATCCCATCTCAACCTATCGTACCGAGACCACGATTAGTGGCTTCCCCAGAGCAAAGCACATCATAATAACGCACAGTTGAACGCAGAAATACACCAAATAGCAGTGTACACCACGGAAGTCAAATACATCCAAACCCACCCAAGCTAACAGAATGCAACCAAACGTAACC
>NW_016964963.1:0-674 GCF_001483705.2 Eufriesea mexicana
GTGCTATAGGCTTTGCAATGATATAGAATCTTTCTGAAAATTTCAATTTTATTGACATTTTCGAATAATTTCGTGATGAACTAACTTCCTTGCATAGGTAAGGAGGAAGGAACCGTTCGGAGTGCTATAGCGGTTGGAATGCTGCAGAATCTGGCTCGAAAATTCAATTTTATTGGCATTTTCGACTATTATCGTGGTGAGCTAACTTTCTTGCATAAACAAGGAGGAAAGAGTATATTGGCAAGTTATAACCATTGCAATGTTATAGAATCTGACCGGAAAATTAAATTTTATTGTCATTTTCGAATAATATTTTGGAACGCTACCTGTCTTGCACAAATAAGGAAGACAGATTCCGATCGCTTGGTATATCCATTACAATGATATAGAATGTGCCTGGCAGATTCAATTTTATTGACATTTTGGAATAATTTCGTGGTGAGTTAGCTTTCTTGCATAAATAAGGAGGAAAGATTCTGTTGGCATGCTATAGGCATTGCAATGCTTTAGAATCTGGGCGGAAAATTCAATTTTACTCACATTTTCGACTAATTTCGTGGTGCGCTAACCTTCTCGCATAAATTATTAGGAAAGATTCTAATGGCGTGCTGTAGGCTTTGCAATGCTATGGGATCTGTCTGGAAAGTTCAATTTTATTGACATTTTGACTGGTA
>NW_016964964.1:0-595 GCF_001483705.2 Eufriesea mexicana
TTTAATATGATCTGCTGGGAGATGGGGTAGCCGGCAATAGTGGACTCGGCTCGTTACTTTAGTAGGTCTACGTTCCGTCTGGACAGATTAGGTCAGGCAATGTTCGGGTACCTTATCCGTTTGTGCCCTTCGCTGCTCTTTGGTGGCTTCCTGCGCTCTAATGTGTTCTAACGTTTTCCGCTTGGCTCTGGGGATTCTAGTAATAGTGGCCTCGGGAAGTTAGACTTTGTTAGGCTATGTTTGGGTATGCGTCGATTGTTTAGGTTAGGAGAGCATAGCATTGACCTTTGTGTTATATTCTCTTACTCGGTGGATATCTGCCTTCTACTCTGCAGTGTCACTCTCAGCTAGTCCCTGTGGGCGCCTGAATTGTGGTCGCGGAACGTTAGGTTGAGATATGTTACGTGTGGTTAGCTTAAGTTTGGCAACGTTTGGTTAGGATAGCTCCAACTTTTATGCTGTAAACGGCATTTCTGTGGAATGCATTTCTGTGGATTTTTGCTCTCCACATTGATCTAATTCTCTCTGCTTTGCTCTGTTCAGGAGAGCAATGGTAGTCACGGCAACTTGTGTTGCGTTACGCTACGTTTGGTAG
>NW_016964965.1:0-585 GCF_001483705.2 Eufriesea mexicana
GGATCGAGATATTTGCAATTCCCAGTTTAATAGTTGTTACATCCACCAATAGATTACTGCAGCAGAAGCATCAATCCGTTCACTGATGACATAAATTATATTGCAATTCCACAATGGCAACAGGATGACACATTATCGCCCGAAACAATAACAATTGAAGAAACAGTAGTATGTAGAGACATCTCCATCATAATTTAACCGTTCGACTAATTAGTGCACTGATAATTTAGCGTTATCAGCAATTCTAGAATAATCAATATATGGTACGGTTATGGCTACAGATATTTGCAATGGACTGTACGGTTCTCAGATATCAATGGAGCAATGTAGCCGTTGAATTAACCTCATCAATAATAATGTAGACTCTATAGCAATTCTACAATGAAAAGGGAAGGATCCGTTACATCTCGAGGAATTAACAATTGACTTAACAGTATTGATTACTGGCATCGTCACAGTTCCCCATAGGCTGGATTAATATATTCAGTGATGATCTATATTCCACAGTATCTCTAAAATAATCAATGTATACATCCGTTATGGCTAGAGATATTAACAACCCCCGGTACGGTAGTTCGTACATTC
>NW_016964966.1:0-581 GCF_001483705.2 Eufriesea mexicana
ACCTGTCATAGCTTGGTGAATAGATCGCCTTACGCCTTCAATGTAATTGCAAGTACAGCCATCTTCTTGCCAGGGAATAAGTCTCTTCAACATCTGTAATCTGTTATGGCTTGGTGAATAGATCGCCAAACGCCTTCAATCCAATGGCAAGTACTGCCATCTACTTGGCTGACAATAGGTCAATTCAAAATCTATTATCTGTTATAGCTTGGTGAATAGATCGCAAAACGCCTTCAATCGAATGGCAAGTACAGCCATATACTTGCCAGAAATTCAAAATCTATAACCTGTTATAGCTTGGTGAATAGATCGCCTTCCGCCTTAAATCTAATGGCAAGTACAGCCATCTTCTTGCCAGGGAATAGGTCAATTCAAAATCAACAACCTGTTATAGAATGGAGAATAGATCGCCTAACGCCTTCAAACCAATGGCAAGTACAGCCATCTACTTGCCAGAGATTTGGTCTATTCGAACTCTATAATCTGTTATGACGTGGTAAATAGATCGCCAAACGCCATCAATCCAATCGCAAGTACTGCCATCTGATTGCCTGACAATAGGTCTATTCAAAATCTATAAT
>NW_016964967.1:0-694 GCF_001483705.2 Eufriesea mexicana
CGTGTCGAGAACGTTAATGCTCCCTTCCGCAAAGCCTAGCAGGACTTACTAGAGCACGGTGGATGGCAGAAATCCACAGAGGAGCAGCGTACAGCACAAAAGTAGAAGCTACCCTAATCAAACTTAGCCTAACCCAATCTAACCGAACATAATCTGACACAACATAACTTGCCGAGAACACAATTACTGGCCATCCCTGAGCCAAACTGAGAATATTACAGAACTGTCGGGCGCAGAAGTCCACCTATTATCGGACTGTAGCATTAAAGTCAAAGCTATCCTCGCCCAAACTAACGAATCGTAACGTAACCAAACGTAACTTAACTGAACCTAAGGAGGCGCGTTCACTATTGCTGGGCTCCCCAGAGACAAGCGGAACACATTGGTGAAGATTTTTACCCAAAAACGCATAGAACCGCAGCGTATACCAGAAAAGTCGAAGTTACCCATAACATAACCCAAGCCAACAGAACATAACCAAACAGAGTCTATCTCAACCTAACGAGCCCAGACAGCAATTGCTGCCCCGAGCAGGACATACTAGAGCACAGTAGACCGCAGAAACGCACCGAAATGCAGTGTGCAGCGCAAACGTTAAAACTACCCTAATAACACATAGCCGAACCCAATGCAACCGAAAGTAACGTTTCTCAACGTAACGTGCCGAGACCAATATCGCTTGCCTTCCCAGACC
>NW_016964968.1:0-562 GCF_001483705.2 Eufriesea mexicana
TGCAATGGCTATACCACGCCAATAGAATCTTTCCATCTTGTTTATGCAAGAAAGTTAGCTCCCATGGTATTAGATGAGAATATCAATGCAAGTGAGTCTTCCATTCAGATTCGACAGCACTGCAATGGCTATAGCACGCCAATAGAATCTTTCCGCCGTATTTATGCAAGAAAGTTATCTCACCAAGATATTAGCCAAAAATGTCTATAAAATTAAATTTTCCATCCAGATTCTATAGGATTGCTATGGCTATACCACGCCAACAGTATCTTTCCAGCTTTTTTATTCAAGAAAGTTAGCTCAACATGATATTAGTCGAAAATGTCAATAAAATTGAATCTTCCAGACAGATTCTACTGCATTGCAATGGCTACAGCACGCCAATAGAATCCTTACTACTTATTTGTGCGAGAAAGTTAGCTCACAACGATATTAGTCGAAAATGTCAATAAAATTGAGTTTTCCAGATGGCAAACTGTATAGCATTGCAATGGCTATAGCACGCCAATATATTCCTACTTCTTTATTTATGCAGGACAGCTAGCACACCAGGATACTAGTC
>NW_016964969.1:0-3156 GCF_001483705.2 Eufriesea mexicana
TACGTTCATCCATCCATTCATCCATCCATACGTACATTCTGGCATCCATACTTCCATCCACCCCAACATACATCCATCCATATATCAATCCACCAATACATCCATCCATTCATAAATACACCCTTCCGTACACCCATCCATACATCCATACATCCACACATCCGCACATACATCCACCCATACACCCACCCATCCATACATCCATCCATCAATACATCCATACATCAATACACACATTCATACGTACATCCATATATACATCCATACATTCATAAATACACACATCCATAAACACATCAATACATACATACATCAACACATACATACATACAAACGTTCATACATATACCCTTCCATACATGTACTATACATCCATACATACGTCCGTTCATACGTCCATCCATCCAAACGTTCATTCATACATACATCCATACATCCACTCATCCATCCATCCATCCATCCATCCATCATTCAATCTATCCATCCATCCATACATCCGCCCATCCATCCATTCACACATCCATACACACATCCATCGATATATCCGTACACCTATCCATACATCCATATATCCATCCATCATTACATCCATCCATCCATATATCCATCCACCCGTACACCATCCCATCCGTTCATACAACCCACCATCCATCCATCCACCTAACCATCCGTCCATACAACCATACATGCGTACGTCCATACGACCATACAACCATACATCAATACATCCACCCATCCATACATACTATCGTCCATACATCCATACATCCATCCATCAATACATTCACCCATCCATACATCCATCCAACCATGCATCCGTCCACCCGTAAATCCATCCACGATTACATACATACATACATACATACACACAAACAGACACCCTTACATGCATACATGCGTACATCCATACAACCATTCATCCATACATCCATACATCCATAAGACCATATATCCATACATTCATAAGTACATGCATCCATTCACCTATACATCCATACAACCATCCATCCATACACACACCCATACATTCATCCATACATACATCCATATACATCCTTACATACATACATACATACATACATACATCAATACATACACCCATTCATGCACCCATACATTCAACCAAACATACATCCACGCATACATCCTTACATACATCCATACATACATCCATAAATCCACCTCTCCACCCATCCATCCATCCATATATCCATCCATCCATACATCCATCCATCCAAACATCCACCCATCCATACGTCCACCGATCCATACATCCTTCCACCCATACAGCCATCCATCCACACATACATCCATCCATACATTCATCCATCCATACACCCATGATTCCATACAACCATACATCCATACATATATAGATCCATACATCCATACATCCGTAAAACCATACACCCGTACATCTATACATCCATACATCCACCATCCATATATCCATAAATCCATCCATTCGTACGACCATCCATCGATACCTCCATCCATCCGTACATCCATACATATACACATCCATACATCCATACATCCGTACATAAGTCCATCCATACGTCCACCTTTCTCCACATCCATCCATCCATACATCCACCCATCCAAACATCCATCGAACCATACATCCATCGATCGATGCAAGCACCAATCAATGCATCCATCGATCCATACATCTATCCATCCATACATCCATACATGCACCCTTCCATTCGTCCATACAGACACATATACATACACCCATTCAAACATCCAAACATACATCCATCCATACATCCATCCATCCATACACCCATACATCCATACAACCATACATCCATACATACATCCATTCGTACATACACACATCCATACATCATCCCTTTCATACATCCATCGATCCACAAATCTATCCATTCATACACCCATCCATGTATACATCCATATATCCACACGTCCATACACACATAAACACGTCCATTCGTACTACCACCATTCGATACATCCATCCACCTATACATCCATACATATATAAAACCATACATCCATAAGTCCGTACTTTCAACCAGCAGTACCTCAATTCATCCACACTTCCAGCCATCCCTGCAGCCATCCATCCATACATACATCCATACATACATCCAAACATCCATACATCCATCCATCCAAACATCCACCCAAACATACTTCTATCGACCAATACAACCTTCCATCCATACATCCATCCACCAATCCATCCATACCACCATGCATCCATACATATATCAATACATACATCCATGCATACACCCATACTTACATCCATACAAACATCCATACATACATCCATACACACAGCCATCCATACATTCACAGATATATCCATACATACATCCGTACATACATCCATACATCCCTCCATCCATGCACCCATACATTCGCCATTCCATACACGCATCCATACATCCATACACATCTCCTTTCTTACACTAATTCATACATCGATACAAACATCAATACATCCGTACATCCATACATCCATCCATTCATATATACATCCATCCATTCATCCATATATCCATCCATTCATCCATACATAAGTACATCCATACTTCCACACATCCATACATCCATAAATCCGTCCAAACATACAGCCATACATCCATATATACAACCATACGCACATCCACAGATCCATACATACACCCATACACACATCCATACATACATCCATCCATACATCAATGCATACATCCATACATATATCCATACACACACCCATCCATACATCCATATATATATCCATACATACATCCGTACAAAAATCCATACATCCACCCATACGTGCTCCCATACATACGCCCTTCCATGCACGCATCCATACATCCATACACATGTCCGTTAATACATCCATTCATACATCCATACATAAATCAATACATCCATACATCCATACATCCATCCATCCATGCGTCCACCAATCCATACATTCACGGGTCCATACATCCATCCATCCATACTACAATCCACCAATCCATCCATCTATCCATCCATACAACAATACAACAAACCATCCATCCATCCATCCATACATCCATACATACATACATACATACGTACATCCATACATCCATAAATCTATACATCCATGCATCCATACATCCGAACATCCGTCCATCCATTCCTCAATCCATCCAAACA
>NW_016964970.1:0-606 GCF_001483705.2 Eufriesea mexicana
ACTGCCACCATCACACCAATGCAGCGGTATGAATAACGTGTTCTCTGGTGATATAGACTGCGCTTCAATTCCAGAACGGCAAAAGAGAGACCCATTTTCGCTCGAGACATTAACAGTTGACGAAACAATACTGAATGCAGCCATCATCACGCAACTTCAGCCGTTGGTACAATTACTTTACTGCTAATTCAATAATAACAGCAATTCTAGAGTAGTCAGTATATACTACCATTATGGCTAGAAAAATTTGCAATTGGCAGTACGTTTCATAGTACATCCACCAGCGGAGCACTGTGGACATTGAAATAAGCTCTTCAGCGATTTCTATAGGAATTCTACAATGATGTACGACACATCCATTATCGCACGAGACACTAAGGGTTGACGAAACTGTGCCCAGCACGTCCATCATAACAGTGCTTCAGCCATTGTCATAATTTGTTCACCGAGAATGTATGTTTAACAGCAATTCTAGAATGACCAATATGTGGTACGGTTATGGCTGGAGATATTAGCAATTGACGGTATGCTACTTAGTACATTCACCAATAGTGCACTGTAGCCGTTGTACTTTTGTGTTGAATGATCTCTTAAGTTCCACAGCAT
>NW_016964971.1:0-328 GCF_001483705.2 Eufriesea mexicana
TATGCACGAACGCAGTAGAGCACAGAAAGACACCAAATAGCAATGTATAGCATAAAAGTCAAAAATATCCTAACCTATCCGGATCTAACATATACCAACCGAACGTAGAATAACTAAACGCAACGAGGCGAGACATCTATTGCTGTCCTCACTCAGGTGAAGCAGAGCATGTTCTGGCTCAATAAGGCGCACAAATCAACCGAATAGCGGTATATAACATAAAAGTCAGTGCCAACATGACCAAACGCAACCTACCCCAACGTAACCTATCGTAGCAAAACTCAACCTAACGTGCCGAGAGCACCGCTCCTGGCGCCCACAGAGACAA
>NW_016964972.1:0-480 GCF_001483705.2 Eufriesea mexicana
AAAGAATAGAAGTGTATAGCTCAAAAGACGAGGCTTAACAGTCCTAACCTATGCAAACGTAACCAAGTCAAACGTTACCAAACATAAGCTGACGAGCCGATAACTCTTTTCCTGGAATCCCATGGCCAACCAGAATACAATGGAGCATACCAAAGCGCAGAGAGCCGCCAAATAGCAGCGAATAGCATCAATGTCTTAGTCACACTAACTCTACCTGACCAAACCTGACATATCCAATCGCAGACTAACTAAACCTAATGAGACTAGGCCACTGTTGCGGGCCTGCCGAGAGCCAGGCGGAGAGAATTAGAGCATAGTACATCTCAGAAGTCCACCGAATAGCAGTGCGTACAACAGAAGTGAATGCTATCCTCTCTTATCATAGTCAAACGTAACATAAACGAACATACCTTAACCGAACACAACGTGCCGGGAGCACAGTTACTGTCTTATACAGGGTCGAGTAGAGCATAGTAGAGC
>NW_016964973.1:0-306 GCF_001483705.2 Eufriesea mexicana
GAAAATGACAGTAAAATTGTATTTTCCAACGATATCCTAAAGCACTGCAAAGGCTATAGCACGCCAATACAATCTTTCCTCCTGATTTATGCAAGAGAATTAGCTCACCACGGTATTAGTCGAAAATGTAAATAAAATTGAATTTTCCAGCCAGATTCTATAGCATTGCAATCGCTGTAGTAGGCCAATAGAATTCTTCCTCCTTATCGAAGCAAGAAAGTTAGCTCGCCTCGATATTATCGGAAAATGTCTATAAAATTGTATTTTCCTGCCCAATTATATTACAGTGCAATTGCTATAATATGC
>NW_016964974.1:0-670 GCF_001483705.2 Eufriesea mexicana
CACTTATTTTCATTATGTATGAAAAATCTTATTTTCGCGTAAAAATGTCTTTGCAATTCGTCACTTGAATGCTGGTTATAATAATTTATTGCGAGCATCGACCAGACCGGAGATCGTCCTTTCAGTAGGTCCGAACCGACACGACTGGCGTCCTTTCCCTTCGGCCGGTTGGAAGCGATACGACTGGGATCGTCCCTTTCGGTCGGTCCGATGCGGCACGTCTGGATATCTTCCGTTAATAACTCGATAAATGACGTTATGATACATACACACTTTTACAGTTTTCTACCTGGTTTCATTCATTCTAACATATTACAATGTCAACCATTAATTTCTCAATTTTCGATTTCTTTCACTTATACACTTATTTTCATTATGTTTGAAAAATCTCATTTTCGCGTAAAAATGGCTTAGCTATTCGTCAGTTGAATGCTGGTTTCAATATTTTGTTGTTAGCATCGACCGGAGCGGAGATCGTCCTTTCAGTCGGTCCCAACAGGCACGACTGCCGTTCGTCCCCTTCGGCCGGTTGGAAGCGATACGTCTCAGATCGTCCTTTTCGGTCGGTCCGAAACAATACGACTGGTGTTCTGTCGTTTATAGCGCGATAAATGACGTTATGGCACATACATATAATTACAGTTTTCTACAAGGTTTCATTCATTCTAAC
>NW_016964975.1:0-470 GCF_001483705.2 Eufriesea mexicana
TACGGATGTATGGTTGTGTGGATGCATGGAAGTATGCATGTACGTATGGATGCATGTACGGATGGAAGGAAGTATGGATGGATGGATTTTTGGATGTACGGACAGAAGGAGGTAAGGATGGATGTATTTATGGATGTACGTATGTATGGACCTATAGATGAATGAATGGATGGATATATGGATGTATGGATGTATGGATGTATGCATGCATGTACTTATGAATGTACGGATGTATGGATGGATGAATGTATGATTGGATGAATGTATGGATGGATGTATGTTTGTGTGAATGCATGTATGGATGCGTGGATGTGCGTATGGATGGATGTATGGATGTATGGATGTATGGATGGATGGATGTATGGATGGATGGACTTATGGATTTACGGATGTATGGATGCATGTACTTATGAATGTATGGATGTATGGAGGGATGAATGTGTGGATGGGAGTATGTATGGGTGGATGGA
>NW_016964976.1:0-1665 GCF_001483705.2 Eufriesea mexicana
TGGTCGCAGCACGTTAGGTTGAGTTTTGTTACGTTCGGTCATGTTACGGTTGGTTACGTTAGGTGATGATAGGTTTGACTTTAGTGCTATGGTGTGCTATTAGGTGGACTTGTGCGCCCTACAGAGCCCTAATGTCTTCAGCATGGCTCCGGGAAGGCCAGCAATAGTGGTTTCTGGACCTCATGTTTTGCAGTTTACGTTCGGTTAGGATGGCCAAGGCCATGTTTGGCCATGGTAGCTTCATCTTTTGTGCTGTGTACTGCAATTCTATATATTTCCGCGCTCTACTGTCCTTTAGTATGTCCTGCTTGGCTCTGGGAGGGGCTGCAATTGCGGTCTCGGCACGTTAGGTTTAGTTAGGCTATGTTTGGCTATGTTCCGTTTGTTTGGGTTATATTTGGGCAGCATTGACTTTTCTGATTAACGCTGCGGTTATTTCGACTTCTGGGTCCTGCTCTCCACTAATATGTTCTGCTTGGCTCTGGAGAGGCCTGCAATAGTGGTCGCGGCACGTTAGGTAGAGATCGATTACGTTTGGATATGATACGATTGGTTCGGTTAGGAGAGGATAGCTATGACTTTAGTGCTATAGTCTGCCATTATGTGGATTTCTGCGCTCTACAGCGCTCTAATGTTTTCAGCTTGTCTCTGGCAAGGCCGGCAATGGTTGTCTCGGCACGTTACGATGATGCATGCTACGAGTGTCTAGATTGGGCTTGGCTATGTTTGGTCACGATAGCTATAACTTTTCTGCATCACACTGATATTCGTTTGATATCTGCGCTCTACTGTGCTGTAGTGTGCCCTTCTTGGCTCTGGGGAGGGCAACAATAGCGCTCTCTGCACCGTGGGTTGTGTCAGGCTAAGTTTGGTTATGTTCTCTTGGCTTGGGTTAGTCATG
This sequence comes from Eufriesea mexicana, assembly GCF_001483705.2. Lineage (NCBI taxonomy): Eukaryota > Metazoa > Arthropoda > Insecta > Hymenoptera > Apidae > Eufriesea > Eufriesea mexicana. The sequence continues at coordinate 902 of NW_016964976.1, forward strand.
GGTAGCTTTGACTATTCTCATATAGACTGCGATTATATGGGATTCTGCGAACTACTCTCCACTATCGCGTTCCGCTTGACTCTGTGAAGGCCAGCAGTAGTGGTCGCCGCAAATTAGGTTGAGATGTGTTATGTTTGGTTATGTTACGGTTGGTTAGGTTAGGAGGAGACTGCATCGTCTTCAGTACTACAGCCTGCTACTAAGTCGGCTCCTGTCCCCTACAGTGCTATAATATTTTCAGCTTTGCTCTGGGAAGGCCAGCATCAGTGGTCTCGGCACTTCATGTTGGGTCTGGTTACGATCACTTATGATGGGTTAGGGCCTCTATGGTTAGGGTAGCATTAACTTTTGTGCTGCACATTGCTCTTCTGTGGTTTTCTGCGCTCTACTGTGCTCTAGTATGTCCTGCTCGGCTCTGGAGGTGGCAGCATAAGCCATCTCCGCGCGCAAGGTGATTTTAGGCTATGTTCGGTCGTGTTCTTTTAGTTTGGGCAATGTTCGGGTAACCTTGACTTTACTGATACAGACTGCGTTCTACTCTCCACTAACCTCCTCTGCTTGGCACGTGGCATCAATAGTAGTGGCGTGACGTTAGGTTGAGTTTCGTTAGGTTTAGTTACATTGCGGTTGGTTACGTTAGCTGGGCGAAGACGACCCTCCCCACACGGGAGGAGCTCTCCAGAGTGCACCGTCCGCTGTCGGTTGTGGAACTGTCTGCCGTCATATCCGAGAATTGCGCGAGGATAGAGACGATGGCAGACAAG
>NW_016964977.1:0-252 GCF_001483705.2 Eufriesea mexicana
ATCGTGGTGAGCTAATTTTGTTGCATAAATAAGGCGGAAAAATTCTATTGGCCTGCTATAGCCGTTGCAATGCTATAAAATCAGGCTGGAAAATTCAATTTTATTGACATTGTCAACATATATCGTGGTGAGCTAACTCATTTACATACGTAAGGAGAAAGGATGCTATTGGCGTAATATAGCCGTTGAAATGCTATAGAATCTGGCTGGAAAGTTCAATTTTATTTACATTTTCGACTAATATCGTGGTGA
>NW_016964978.1:0-293 GCF_001483705.2 Eufriesea mexicana
GCCATCTACATGTCAGAGAATAGGTCTATTCAAAATCTGTAATCTGCTATAGCTTGGAAAATATATCGCCTACAGCCTTCATTACAATGGCAAGTACAGAGATCTACTTACCAGAAAATAGGTCTATTCAAGATCTATAATCTGTTGCAGCTTGGTGAATACATCGCCCAACGCCTTCATACCAATGCCAAGTACAGCCATGTACTTGCCAGAGAATAGGTCTATTCAATATCTATATCCCGTTATTGCAAGGTGAATAGATCGCCTAACGCCTTCAATCCAATGGCATGTAC
>NW_016964979.1:0-988 GCF_001483705.2 Eufriesea mexicana
ATCTAAGCAGAATGTGATAGTGCACAGTAGAGCGCGGAGAGCCACCAAGTAGCATCGTAATAGGCAAATATGTCCTAACCTAGTCTGACCTAACCAAACGCTGTCAAGCGTAGCAGAAATAAACCTTGCGTGCCGAGACCATTTTTCCTGGCCACCCATGGGCCAAGCAGAGCATATTAGGGCAGAGGAGAGCGCAGAAATCTACTGAACAGCAGATTATAGCACAAGAGCCAAAACCATCCTAGCCCAACATGACCAAACGTAACGTATCCAAACGTAGCCTAACTCAACCTAACGAGCAGATAGCACTATTGCAGGCTACCACAGAGTCGAGCATCGTATGGCAGAGCAATGTACAGTGCAGAAATCCACCTAATGGCAGTGTATAATATAAAAGTCACAGCTGTCCTCTCATAACCGAACCAACCGTAACATACCCAAACATAACCTAACTCAACCAGGTAGCCACTACTTCTGGCCGCCCAAGGGTCGAGCAGAGCAGAGTAGAGCTCAGTAGAGTGCAGAAATCCACCACATGACTGACCATGGCTGAAAGGTCAAAGGTATCTGAACCTAACGCAAATAAACACAACTTAGCCAAACGAAGCCTAACTCAACCTAACGTGACGGGACCACGATTGCTGGCCTCGCCAGAGCCAAGCAGAGTATCTCAGGGCACGGTATAGCGCAGAAGTTACCAGAATAGCAGTATACAGCACAAAAGTCAATGCTATCCTCTCCTACCATAACCAAACGTAACATAACCGAACGTAGCCTATATGAGAGTAATGTGGCGGGACCACTACTTCTGGCCTCCCCAGAGACGTGCAGCGTATAGAAGAGCAGTATAGAATGTAGAAAGACGCCGAGTAGCGGTGTATAGCACAAAAGTCACAGCTACACCATCCTAACCTGTCCAAATGTTATTGACTGAACGCAACCTAACTTAGGCTAACGTGCCGGGACCATCATTTTTGGGTTCCCAGAG
>NW_016964980.1:0-532 GCF_001483705.2 Eufriesea mexicana
TTCACTTTCGTGCTATACTCTGCCACTCTATTGACCTCTGCGCTCTTCTTTCCTCTAATAAGCCCTGCTTGGCCCTGGGGAGGACAGCAATATTGGTCTTGGTAGGTTTGGTTGTGTTAGGTTAAGCTGGGTTGGGTCAGGGGAGGTTAAATTTGGTTGGTGTAGCTTTGGCCTTTGTGATGTACACTGTTGTCCGGTCGGTATAAGCGCTCTGTATTGCTGTAGTAGCACATGCTTGGCTCTGGGGCGTCAAGCAAATGTGGTCGTGGAACGTTTGGATTAGTTAGGTCACGTTTGGGCAGGCTACGTTTCGCTACGTTTGGTTAGTATGGCTTAAAGTTTGTGCTATACACTGTTATTCGGTGGATTCCTGCGTTCTCCGTTGCTCTACTATACACTGCTAGACTCTGGGGAAACCAGCAATAGAGAGGACCGTGGCACGATTGGTTGATTTGTGTTACATTCAGTTTGGTTAGGTTGGGCTACGTTCGGCGAGGGTGGCTTCGACTTTATCGTTACACAATGCTTTTCG
>NW_016964981.1:0-781 GCF_001483705.2 Eufriesea mexicana
ACTTCCTTGCGTAAGTAAGGAGGCAAGATGCTTTTTGTGAGCTATAGCCATTGCAATGATATATAGTGTGGCTGGATAATACAATTTTGTTGACATTTTCGACTAATATCGTGGTGAGCCAACTCCCTTGCGTGAGGAGGAAAAACGCTTTTTTAGTGCTATAGCCATTGCAATGAGATAGATTGTGGCTGGAAAACACTATTTTGTTGACATTTTCGACTACTATCGTGGTGAGCTATCTCTCTTAGATAAAGAAGGCGGAATGATAACTATTGGCGTGCTATAGACTTCGCTATGCTATAGAAGCAGGCTGGAAAGTTCAATTATATTGTCGGTTTCGACTAATATCGTGGGGAGCTATCTTTTTTGCGTTATTAAGGATGGTAGATTCTATTGGCGTGCTATAGCCTTTGCATTGCTATAGTGTCTGGCTGGAAAATTCAATTTTATTGACACTTACGACTAATATCGCCGTAAGCTAACTTTCCTGCTTAAATAAGGAGAAAAGATGCTGTTGGTGCGCTATAGGCATTGCAATGCTACAAAATCTTGCAGGAAAATTCAATTTTACTGACATTTTCGACTGATATCGTGGTGAGCTTACTTCCTTGCATAGGTAAGGAGGAAGGATACTTTTGGCGTGTTATAGCCTTTGCAGTTCAGTAGAATCTGGCTGGAAAATACAATTTTATTGACACTTACGACTAATATCGTGGTCAGTTATCTTTCTTGCATCAATAAGGAGGAAAGATTCTATTGGCGTGCTATAGGCAGTGCTATG
>NW_016964982.1:0-571 GCF_001483705.2 Eufriesea mexicana
TGGAAAATTCAATTTTATTGACATTTACGAATAATATCGAGGTAAGCTAACTTTCTTGCTTAAGTAAGGAGAGAAGGTTCGGTGGGCGAGCTATAGGCATTGCAATGCTACAGAATCTTGCTGGAAAATGCAACTTTACTGACATTTTTACTGATAACGTGGTGAGCTAACTTACCTTGCATAGGTAAGGAGGAAAGATCCTTTTGGCGTGCTATAGTCATTGCAATTCAGTAGAATATGGCTTGAAAGTCCAAGTTTGTTGCCATATTCGACTTATATCGTGGTGAGCTATCTTCCTCGCGTAAATAAGCATGGAAGATCCTCTTGGCGTGCTAAAGCCATTGCAATGCTGTAGAACCGGTCTTGGAAGTTCGATTCTATTGACATTTTCTAGTAATATCGTGGTGAGCTATCTTTCTTTCAAAAATAAAGAGGAAGCATTCAATTGGCGTGCTATAGCCGTGGTAATGCTATAGAATCTGGCTGGAAAGTTCAATTTTATTGACACTTTCGACTAATATAGTTGTGAGCTAACTTTCTTGCATAAATAAGGAGTACAGATGCTTTTTGA
>NW_016964983.1:0-513 GCF_001483705.2 Eufriesea mexicana
GTACGGATGTATGGATGTATGTATGTGTATACGTATGGATATATGGATGGATGGATGTATGGATGGACAGACGTGTGGATGGACAGATCTACGGATATATGTATGTATGGATGTATATATGTATGGATGTATGGATGGGTGGATGTTTGGTTAGATGCATTTCTGGATGGGTGGATTGATGGACGGATGTATGGATGCGTGTATGGAAGGGCGAATGTACGGATGTATCTATGGGTAGATGTGTGGATGTGTGTATGTATGTATGGATGTATGTGTGGATGGATGGCTGCATGGATGGTTGGAAGTGTGGATGGATTGAGGTGTGGATGGACGGATGTACGGATGTATGGACGTATGGATGTGTATATGTATGGATGTATGGAAGGATGGAAGTAAAGTACGAATGAACGGATTTATGGATATATGTATGGTGGATGTATGGATGCATGGATGGATGGATGTATGGGTGGATGGATTTTTGTATGGTTGTATGGATGGATAGATGAATGGATT
>NW_016964984.1:0-267 GCF_001483705.2 Eufriesea mexicana
GTGGTGTGGCTATCTACAGTGGTCTAGGCACGTTAGGTTGTATTTGGTTGCGTTTGGTTGCGTCACGTTTGTTTAAGTTGGGACAGAGTAACTTTGGCTATAGTGCCGTACACTGCTGTTCGGTGGATTTCTGCGCTCCACATTGCTCTACTATAACCTGCTCGACACTAGGGTGGCCAGCAATTGTGGATGTGGCACGTTAGTATGGGCTATGTTACGTTTCGATTGGCTAGGTTAGGTTAAGTTTGGTAAGGATAGCTTTGCCAT
>NW_016964985.1:0-532 GCF_001483705.2 Eufriesea mexicana
TGCTGTTCCGTGGATTTCTGCTCTCTAGTGTGCTCTAATGAGCTCTGCTTGCTTCTGTTGTGAACAGAAATAGTGATCTCGGCGCGTTAGGTTGAGTAAGGTTCCTTCCCGTAAGGTTAGGTTAAGGAAGGCTTGGTCTGGATTTCTTCACTTTTGTGCTGTAAACTGCTATTCGGTCGATTTCTTCGCTCTACATTGATCGACTATGCTCTGCCCGACTCTGGGGAGGCGCGCAATAGTCGTCGCAGCACGTTAGGTTGAGTTATGTTACGATTGGTTAGGCTAGGTTGGGTTGCGCTTGGTTAGTGTAGCTTCTACTTTCGAGCTGTACACCGCATTCGGTGCATCTGTGTGATCTACTGTGCTCTACTACAATCAGGTTGGCTCTGGGGAGGCCAGGAGCAGTGGTCGCGGCAGGTTGCATTAAGATATGCTACCCAAGGTTAGGTGATGTTAGGTCAGGTTAGGTTAGGTTATCCACGGCTTTTATGCCGTTCACTGCAATACGGTGTATTTCTGCGCACGACAGTGC
>NW_016964986.1:0-237 GCF_001483705.2 Eufriesea mexicana
TGGGGATGCCGGTAATGGTATTCCCTGCATATTAGGTGGCGATAGGATCCGTTTGGCTCTGTTGCGTAAGCGGTGGTTAGGTTCGGATAGTTTCGACTATTCTGCTGTACACTGCGTTTCGATGGATGCCTGCTCTCTACTCTCCTCTAACATGTTCTGCTTGACTCAGTGGAGGTCAGCAATACTGGCCACGGCTCGTTATGTCGAGTTCGATTACGTTTGGTTAGGACTGCTTGG
>NW_016964987.1:0-700 GCF_001483705.2 Eufriesea mexicana
TTATATTATTGATATCACAAATCAATGTTTCTTTTATTAAACTATTTACATTTATCAGAAAAGGATCGTGGTATTGGTGTCTGACGTGCAAAGTTCCACTATGTATCATCCCTTGTTTTCGTGAATACCATACGACAGCAACAGTTTAAATTTTTAATTTTTATAGATATTTGATTTTCTCCTATGTTTTCCGTTTATTGTGTATATACTACATGTTTATGTTAAGCGACTGCAAAAATATTAGTAATGAAATTGTTCATTTTATAAAATAAAGGGGCCATTTTGACCCAATATTTCTACGGCGACATACTCTGTGTTTTACGAGTATATCCATCATCGCTAAGATGCTCCAGCCATCTTTCAACGAATGATGGGTGCTACCCTTCGCGGATTATATAAAACATTATTTAAATAAAGTTGGTAATAGAATAATTACTGGAAATTTTCAAGTGCTTAACGCTCACACTAATATTCCATTTGATGGGCTATTGGGTGATGACTTCTTTCGTGTCCATAAGGCTAAAATTGATTACTCAAGCTTCACAGTATTGCATTCGAGTCCATACCATTTCAAAATCCTCTTTGTCGAAATACAGCTAAGAAATCCGTTTCCAGTATAAGAATCAATCCACGGACGGAGACAGTAGTCCCTATAAAATTAGTAAATCCTCACCATTTAAGAGAATGGCATATTAACATC
>NW_016964988.1:0-708 GCF_001483705.2 Eufriesea mexicana
AGATTGCGATATGAATGGATTTCTTGAAGTGGGATGGTGGAATTTTTGAATTTGCGTGCATGTGTTGGTACATGTTTGATGTACGTTTACCAGGTTTCTGATGAGAGGATCTGGAAATGTATGGATTGGCGTGTGTGTGAGAGAGAGTGAATGTGAATTGTAGACGGAAAGAAAGATTGCAATATGAGGAGATTTTTTAATTCCTGAAACTTTTCAATTTGTTTGCACGTGTTGGTCCACGTTTGACATGTTCACCACGTTTATTCTGAGAGATCTGGAAATGTATGAATTGGTGTGTGTGTGTGTAAGAGAGAGTGAATGTGAATTGTGGGTGGAAGGAAAGAAAGAGTGCAATATAAGGGGACCTTTTAATTCTTACTATATTTGAATTTGTGTGCATGTGTTTGTCCATGTTTGATGTGTGTTTACCAGCTTTTTGATGGGGGATTTGGAAATGCGTGCATTGGTGTGTGTGTGTGAGGGAGTGAATGTGAATTGTGGGTGGAAGAAAAGATTGCGATATGAATGGATTTCTTGAAGTGGGATGGTGGAATTTTTGAATTTGCGTGCATGTTGGCACATGTTTGATGTATGTTTACCAGGTTTCTGATGAGAGGATCTGAAAATATATGGATTGGCGTGTGCGTGAGAGAGAGTGAATGTGAATTGTAGATGGAAAGAAAGATTGCAATATGAGGGGATTTTTTA
>NW_016964989.1:0-520 GCF_001483705.2 Eufriesea mexicana
TGAGGTTAGGGGATGATGTCTATAACTTTTGTGCTATACACTGCTACTCGGTGGACTCCTGCGTTCCACAGAGATCTGAGATGTACAGCTTGACCCTGATAAATACCGCAATAGTTGTCTGGGCATCCTATGCTGAAATAGGCTAAGTTTGGGTTGTTTAGGTTAGGCCAGGTTAGGTTTGTGTATCTATTGTCTTGTGCTATACATTGCAACGCCGCCGATTACTGTGATACACAGTGCCCTATCATATTCTTCCTTGCACTGTGGAGTTCAGCAATAGTGGTTCAGGGCGGTTTGGTGGGGTTAGGTTACGTTTGGTTATACTATGCTTGGTTAGGTTCGGCAAAGACGGATTCAACTTTCATGATATACACTGCTATTCGGTGGGTTTCTGCGCTTTACTGTTATCTAATGTACAGTGTACGCGGCGCGTCATGTATTGTTATGTTGCCTTAGATTAGGTTAGGTTCCTTTGGGTTAGGGTAGGTTATCTTCGACTTTTTTGCTGTACATACATATG
>NW_016964990.1:0-613 GCF_001483705.2 Eufriesea mexicana
CATCCACTCATACATCCATCCATACATACATACATACAGATATACATCCATACATCCATACATTCGTATATCCATACATTCGTGCATCCATACATCCATTCATCCGTACATCCATAAATTCGCACATCCATACGTCCTTTCATCCATACATCCATTCTTGCATACATCCATACATTCTTACATCCAAACATACATACATACGTACATCCATAAATGCATACATCCATACATCCATACATCCATACATCCATCCATCTATACATCCATCCATTCATACATCCAAACATTGATGCATCCATACATCCAAAAATCTATCCATCCAAACCTCCATCCATCCATACATCCATGTATCCATACATCCATACATATATACAACCATCCATTCATACAAGCATACAAACCCGTTAATGCATACACACATACATCCATGCATACATCCATACATACATCCACCCATCCACCAATCCATAAATCCATCCAACCATCCATCCATCCATCCATACATGCATTCATCCATACATCCCCACGTCCATACTTCCATAAATGCATTCATACACCCATACATCCATTCATCCATCCGTCCATCCATAAATCCATACATCCGTACATCCGT
>NW_016964991.1:0-388 GCF_001483705.2 Eufriesea mexicana
CGTGCTATATCCATTGCAATGCCGTAGAATGTGCCCGAAAAACCCAATTTTATTGACATTTCCCGCTAATATCGTGGTGAGCTAACTTTCTTGCATTCATAAGGAGGAAAGATACTATTGGCGTGCTATAGCCATTGCATTGATATAGAATGTGTTTGGGACATTCAAATTTAGTGACATTTTCGTTTAACATCGTAGTGAGCTATCTTTCTTGCATATATAAGGAGTAAAGGTACAATTCACTTGCTACAGCCGTCGTAGTGCTATAGAATCTGGCTGGAAAATTCAATTTTATTGACATTTTCGACTAATATCGTGGTGAGCTAACTTTATTGCATAAATAAGGAGGAAAGATTAAATTGGCGTGACATAGCCGTCGCAATGCTAT
>NW_016964992.1:0-1198 GCF_001483705.2 Eufriesea mexicana
TTACGTTTAGTAAGATTACGTTCGGTTTGGTTAGGTTTGGTTAGGTTAGGAAGAGATAGCTCTGACTTTTCTGCTATACACAGCTCTTCGGTGGATTTTTGAGCTCTCTGTAGCTCTACTTCACTTTATTCGAATCTGGGGAGGCCATAAATGGCGGTAGTGGCATATTTGTTTGAGACAGGTAACGTTTGGTTCGGTTCGGTTAGGTTAGGTTCGGTTAGGATATCTTTGACTCTTGTGCTATACACTGCTATGCGCTAAATTTCTGCGCTCTGCTGTGCTCTTATATGTTCGGCCTCGCTCCGGGTAGGCTAGTAATGGTGGTCTCGCCAGGTTAGGCTGAGACATGCTACGTTTGGCTTGGTTATGTAGGCAATGGTTAGATCTGGATAGCTTCGAATTTTCTGCTATACACTGACATCTTACGGATTACTGCACTCTACTCTCCTCTAATATGCTAGGCTAGGCTCTGTGGAGGCTAGCAATAGTGGTGGCGTCACGATAGGTCGAGTTAGGCTACTTTTGGTTACGTCACGATTGGCTTTCTTAGGAGGCGCTAGCTACGACTTTTGCGTTATACACTTCTATTCCGAGGATTTCTACACTCTACTGTGCTCTAGTAAATTAGTCTTGGCTCTGGGGAATCCAGCAATATTGGTTCCGGCACGTTAGGTTAAGTTAGGATGCGTTTGGTTATATTACGTTTGGACAAGTTAGGATATAATACCAGTGACTTTCGTTTTATACACTGTTACTTGGTGGACCTCTGCGCCCTACTGTGCTCTGCTATGTTCAGCCTGGCACTGGCGCGGCCAGCAACAGCGGTCGCGGCACGTTAGATTCAGTTAGGTTACGTTCGGTTATGTTGCGATTGGCTAGGTTAGGATAGGATAGCTTCGACTTTTGTGCTGTATGCTACTGTACGGTGGATTTCTGCAGTCTACATGGCTCTAGTATGTTCTGCTTGGCTCTTTGGACGCCGGCGAATGATCTCTCGGCGCGTTAAGCTGAGGTAGGGTACGTTTGGTTATTTTAAGATAGTTCTGGTCGGGTTTGGATATCTTCGACTTTTGTGCTGTACACTGCAATGCGGCGTATTTCTGCCCTCTGCTGTCCTCTACTGTGTTCTTCTCGGCTTTTGTGAGGCTAGCTGTAGTGGTCGCGGCACGTTAGATTTAGTTAGGTTACTTCGGTTACG
>NW_016964992.1:4298-5564 GCF_001483705.2 Eufriesea mexicana
TTAACTTTTGCGCTGTACGCAGCCATTCGGTGGTTTTCTGCGCCCTACTGTGCTCTAGTATGTCCTGCTTTGCTCTGGGGAGGGCAACAATAGCGGTCTCGGCACGTTAGGTTATGCCAGGCTATATTTGTCTGTGTTCTGTTTGTTTTGGTTAGGCATGGGTAGGTAGGTACATTCTGATATACACTGCGTTTATATGGATTTCTGCGTTCTACTCTCCTCTACGGAGTTCCGCTTGCGTCAGCGGAGGACGGAAATAGTAGTCTCGGCACGCTAGGTTGAGTTAGGTTACGCTTGATTATGTTACGGTTTGTTATGTAAGGAGAGGATAGCCTTCATTTCAGTGCCATAGTCTGCTATTAGGTGAATTTCTGCTCCATACAGTACTTTAGTTTTTCAGCTCGGCTCTGGGAAGTCTAGCAATAGTGGTCTCGGTGCGTTATGGTGAGACATGTTACGTTCGGTTAGGTTGGTTAAGGATAAGTTTGGTCTGGATTGCTTTAACTTATGTGCCGTACACTGCTGTTCCGTGGACATCTGCTTTATACTGCGCTCTAGTGTGTCCTGTTTGATTCTGGGGTGTCCAGCAGTTTTCGTCGCGGCACGTCGGCGTAAGCTAGGACACGTGCGGATATGTTACAATTCTCTGGGTTAGGAGTGGATCGCTAACCCTTTAGTGCTACATTCTGCTACTAGATGGACCTCTGCACCAAACAGTCCTCTCACGTTTTCAGCCTGGATCTGTTAAGGCCAACAATAGTGGTCTCGTCACGTAACGCTGTGTGAGGCTATGTTCGGTTAGGCTGGGTCAGGCTAAGTTTGTTCGAGGCAGCATTAACTTCTGCGCAGTGCTCTGCTATTAGGTAGATTTCTGCGCTCTACTGTGCACAAGTATGTCCTGTTTGGCTCTGTGAAGGGCAACAATAGTGTTATCGGCACGTTATGTCGACTCAGGTTACGTTCGGTTATGCTGGGTCGCTCAACTGCGCTCTAGTACGTCCTGCTTGGCTTTGGGGAGGCCAGTAATAGTGGTCGCGGCACGTCAGCGTAAGCTCGGGTGCGATCGGTTATGTGACGATTCTTTAGGTTATGGGAGGATAACTACAACATTAGTGCTGTGTTCTGCTATTAGGTGGATTTCTCCGCCCTACAGTGCTCTAATATTTGCAACTTGGCTCTGGCAAGGCCAGCAATAGTGGTCTTGTCACGTTATGATGTGTCTGGTTACGTTCGGTTACGTTATGTCAGGGTAGGTTTGGCCAGAAT
>NW_016964993.1:0-994 GCF_001483705.2 Eufriesea mexicana
ATGAATGTATGGAGGTATGGATGTTTGTATATATGTATGTAAGAATGTATGAATGTACGAATGAATGGATGTACGGATGCATGTACGTATGGATGTGTGGGTGGATGAAAGTATGGGTGGATGGAAGGAAGTGTGGATGGATGGATGTGTGGAAGAAGGTATACATGGATGGATGGTTGGATGTATGGATGGATGGATGTATGGATGGATGGAGGTATGGAGGTATGGATGTAAGGATGTATGGACGTATGGATGTATGTATCTACGTACGTACGAATGTATGGATAATGTGTGGATGTATGGATGTATGAATGTATGGATGTATGGGTGGGTGGATCTATGGATGGCTGGATGTGTGGAAAAATTGATTTATGAATGCATGTATGTATGGACGAATGGTTGTATGGATGGGTGGATGTATGGTTTGATTGATTTATGTATGGACGAATGTACGGATGTATCTATTTATGGATGTATATATGTGAGGATGTATGAATGTATGGATGTATGGGTGTATGGATGGAAGGATGTATGGATGGATGTATGTGTAGATGGCAGGATATATGGATCGATGGAAGTATTGATGTACAGATGTATGGATGCATGAATGTATGGTTGTGTGGATGTATGTGTGGATGTTTGTATGGATGTAAGTATGGATATATGCATGGATGTATGTCTGGATATATGTATGTAAGAATGTATGAATGTACGTATGTATGGATGTACGGATGAATGGAAATACGGATGTATATATGTATGGATGTATGGGTGTATATTCGAAGGATTCATGTTTGGATGTATTTGAGGTTGTATGTAAGGATGTATGTATGGATGTATGTATGGCTGGACGGACATACGGGTGGCAGGATGTATGGATGCATGGATGTATGAATGTACGTAAGCATGGATGTATGGATGTATGGATGATTGGATGTATGTATGTATGGGTGTATGGATGTATGTATGTATGGATGTACGAATGTATGGATGT
>NW_016964994.1:0-671 GCF_001483705.2 Eufriesea mexicana
TCTGCTTGCCTCTGTATAGGCCAGCTATAGTGGTCTCGCCATCTTATGTTGGGTTACGTTACGTTTGGGTATGTTACGTTTGGTTATGTCGGGATAGGCTTCTTTGACTATTATGATATACACTGCACTTCGGTGGATATCTGCGCTCTACTGTGCTATGGTAAATTCTGCCTATCTCCGTGAAAGCTAGCAGTAGTGGTCTCGTCATAATAGGTATAGCTAGGTTACGCATGGTTTTGCTACGATTGGCTAAATTGCGGTAGGTTTTCTTCGACTTTTGTGCTATACACTGCAGTGCGGTGGATTTCTACGCTCTGCTGTGCTGTTCTACACTCTGCGTACCCCTGGGGAGGCCAGAAATTGTGATATCGGCACGTTAGATTGTGCTATGCCACGTTAGGCTATGTTTCGTTTGGTGAGGTAAGGTTAGTATAGCTTAGATTTTTGTGCTGTACACTGCAGTCCGCGGATTTCTGCGCACCACTGTGCTCTATTATATACTGCGCGGTTCCGGGGGCCTGCAATAGTTGTCGTGGCAGGTTATGTTGTGTTAGTGTACGTTCGGTTAGGTTAATTTATGTCATTTTGGGTCAGGGTGTTTTTGACTTTTGTGCTATATAATGCAACGCGATGGATATCTGCGTTCCAATGTGCTCTAGTATCTTCTGCTT
>NW_016964995.1:0-931 GCF_001483705.2 Eufriesea mexicana
ACCATATTATTTATTGGTTTACTTTATATTGGTTATTCCAGAAAGGCTGCCAAATTCTTGGTATCAGTGAGAAAATTAGACCATCGGCTATGGTACTGGGATGATGGCTGTATTCAGAAACGCTTCTTGAATTGTTCAAACCTTGAGCGATAATATGTCAGTCATATGTCATTCCAGAATTGCAATAGAATTTAAATCATCACATCACTGAAAATGTTGATCAATAGATACACTGCTCTATTGGTTTATGTTCCAACAACCGCACGTGAAATTGTAAATATCTGCAGCAATAGCTGATGCATAAATTGATTATTCTAGAGCTACCATTGTATTTAAGTCATGATTGAACAGATCAATCCAACGGCTAATTTGCCCTGCTTGTGGATAAACAAAAAGCCCCACTGCATAAGTAAACTGATGATGGCTGTACTCAGCACTGTTGTGTCAGTTGGTAATATCTCGGGAGGTAGAGGATTTTATCATTACAGAATTGCCATAGTAACTGCACCATCATTGTGCAGGCTAATACAACGGCCGCAGTGCTGTACTGGTGAATGTACCAACCGCCGATCTGCGTATTGTTAGTGTCACTAGAAATAACTGATGTATACATTGGTAACTTTAGAACTACCGCAGGATTTAAATCATCATTGAAGAAATCAATGCAAGGCTACAAAGCTCTACCTATGGATGTACAAACTACCTTTCCGCGAACTGTTAATATTTCTAGCATTAACTGATGTACGCACTGGACATTGTAGAACTTCCGCTGGATTTAAGTCATTAATGAAAAGATGGAGCCAACTGCTACAGTGCTGTCTCTATCAGCGGCAATGACTGACGTATACATAGATATTTCTGCTCTGAGCCACTGTTGAATTTGAAGCAGCAGCGTACAGGTTAATCCGACGGCTGCTGTAATGTGATGATG
>NW_016964996.1:0-627 GCF_001483705.2 Eufriesea mexicana
GCAAGTAGATGGCTGGACTTGGCATTTGGTTGAAGACGTGAGGCGACCTATTCACCAAGCTATAACGGATTATATATTTTGAATACACCTATTCTCTGGCAAGTAGATGGCTGTACTTGTCATTGGATTGAAGGCCTCAGGCGCTCTATTCACCAAGCTATAACAGGTTATAGATTCTGAATAGACTTATTCTCTGGCAAGTAGATGGCTGTACTTGCCATTGGATTGAAGGCGTTAGGATACCTACTCACCAAGCTATAACAGACTATAGATTTTGAATAAGCCTATTCTCTGGCAAGTAGATGTCTGTACTTGCCATTGAATTGAAGGCGTTACGCGATCTATTCACCAAGCTATAACAACATTTTGAATAGACCTATTCCCTGGCAAGAAGATGGCTGTACTTGCCATGGGATTGCAGGCGTTCGGCGCACTAATCACCAAGCTATGGCAGCTTATAGGTTTTGAATATACTTATTCTCTGGCAAGTTGATGGCTGTACTTGATATTGCACTGAACGTGTTAGGCGATCTATTCACAATGCTACAACAGGTTATAGATTTGGTATAGACCTATTCTCTGGCATGTAGATGGATTTACTTTCCATTGGATTGAAGGCGTTAGGCG
>NW_016964997.1:0-1415 GCF_001483705.2 Eufriesea mexicana
AACCCAAACCAACGGAACAAAGCCAAACATAGCGTAACTCAACCTAACGTTCCGCGACCGCAGGTCCTGACATCCCCAGAGACAAGCAGGACGCAGTAGAGCACAGTAGAGCGCAGAAATCCATCGAATTGCCGTGCACAGCACAAAAGCTGAAGCTCCCCTAACCAAACATAGCCTAGCCCTTCCTAACCGAACGTAATCTGGCACAGCATAATGTACCGACAGCACTATTGCTGGCCATCCCAGAGTCAAGCAGACGATATTAGAGCGCCGTAGGGGGTAGAAACCCACGCAACGGCGGACCATAGCTCTAAAGTCAAAGCGATTCTCTCCTAACCAAACCAATCGTAATATAACCGAACGGATGCTATCTCAACCGAACGTGCCGCGAACACTATTGCTGGCCTCCCCAGAGCCAAGCTGAACACATTAGTCGAGAGTAGATCTCAGAAATCCATAGAATCGTAGTGCACATCAGGAGAGTAAAAGCCATCCACACCGAAACCAAACAAACATAACAACCAAACATAGCTTATCTCAATCTATTGTGCCGAGGCCGCTATTGCTGCTGTCGCCAGAGCCAAGGTGGATATACTGGAGCACAGTAGAGTGCAGAATTCCTACATATGCCAGTGTACAGATCAAAAGCTAAGCTTACCTTACCAAACTTAGTGCATCCCAACGTAACCGAGGTTAATCTGATTCAAGGTAACGTGCCGAGACCAACATTGCTGGCCTTCCCATAGCCAAGTTCAAAATATTAGAGTCCAGAGGGGTGCAGATGTCCACCCAGAATCGGACCATTGCACTAAGTTCAACGCTACCCTCCCCTAACCAATCCAAATTCAACGTAACCAAACGTAATTTAGCTCAACCCAACGTGCCACGGTGGTTATAGCTGGCCTCCACGGAACCAAGCAGAATACATTAGTGTAGACTAGAGCACAGAAATCTATATAATCGCAGTGTATATCAGAAAAGTCAAAGCTACCCAAACCTAACCCAAGCCAACAGAACATATCCAGCATAGCCTAACTCATCTTGTCGTGACGAGACCGCTATTGCTGCCATCGCCAGAGGCAAGGAGGATGTACTAGAGCACAGTATACCACAGAAATGCACCGCATTGCAGCGCACAGTACAAAGGCTAAAGCTAACCCAACCAAACTTATCTCATCCCAACCTAACCTAACGTAACCTGACAAAATATAACGTGCCGAGGCCGCTATTGCTGCGCTTCCCAGATCCAAGCAAGGCATACTATAGCACCGTAGGCCGCAGAGCTCAACCGAATAGCAGTGTGCAGCACAACGGTAAAAGCCATCCTAGTCAAGCACATCTTAATCTGACCAAACCAAATGTAGCATATCTGAGCAAATCGTGACACGGCCACAATTGATGGCCTTCCCAGAGAC
>NW_016964998.1:0-328 GCF_001483705.2 Eufriesea mexicana
ATGGATGTATGTATGGATGGAAGTATGGAAGGATGTGGGTATGGATGTATGTATGGACGAATGAATCTGTGTATGTATGGATAAATGTATTTATGTATGTATGGATGTATGGATGGGTGGTTCGATGGATTGTTGTACGGATGTATGGATGTATGGCTGTATGGGTGTATGGATGTATGAGTGGATGGATGTACGGATGGATGGTTGTATCGGAAGATGTATGTATGGATGGATGGATGTATGGATGGATAGGTGTGCGGATCGATGGATGTATGGACGGGTGTTTGAATGGATGGATGGATGTATGGTTCGATGGATGTATGGATGG
>NW_016964999.1:0-1381 GCF_001483705.2 Eufriesea mexicana
CTGAAGCACAGTTGAGAGCAAGAATTCAACGAATAGCAGTGTATAGCACAAACGTCAAAGCTGCGCTTTCCTAACCTAACAAAACATAACGTAGCCAAACGTAGCGCAACCCTTCCTAACGTGCCGAGGCGACCAATATTGCTTCCCACCTCGGAGCCAAGCAGAACGTATTAGAGGAGAGTGGATCGTAGAAGTCCATAGAATCTCAGAGCACAGCACAATATTAGAAGCTGCACTATCCTAATATAGCCAAACGTTACATAACCGAACGTAGCTTAACTCATTCTAACGTGCCGAGACCACACTTGCTTGCCACCCCAGACACAATCAGAACATACTAGAGCACAGTAGAGCGCAGTAGTTGACCGAAATACAGTTTACATCGCGAAAGTCGGAGCAACCCGTGCCAAACCCAAAGTAACATAACCCCACCAAACCTAGCCTAACTTAACCTAAGGGGCCGAGACCACTATTACTTGCCTCCCCAATGTCGAGCAGAGTGCAGTATTGCAACGTAGAGCGTAGACATCCCCGAATAACGGTGTACATCACAAAAGTCGAACATATCCTATCCTGATCTGAACATCCGTAACATTACCAAACGTAGCCTGACACAACCTATCGTGCCATGGCCACATCTGCAGGCCTTCCCAGAATCGAGAAGAGTACAGTAGAGTGCCGCAGGACGCAGGAGGCCAGCAAATAGCATTGTATAGCACAAAAGTCGAAGATACCATGACCTAACCACACCTAACCTAACATATGCAAACATAAAATAACTAAACCTGACGTGCCGCGAACACAATTGCTGTCTTCCACAGAGACAGGCAGTAAATCATAGAGCACAGTAATGTGCAGAAGGCCATAGGACATCAGTGTTGTGCATATATGTCAGAGATATCCTAAGCCTACCCAACGTAACCTAACCTTACCAAACGTAATCTAACTCAACATAGCGTGCCGCAACCATTATTGCTGGCCTCCGCGGAGCCAAGGAGTGCATAATAATGGAGACTGGACCGCTGAAAACCGTAGAATCGCGGCGTACAGCAGAAAAGTCGGAGCGATCCAAACCTAACCAAAGCTAACATAACAAAACCAAACGTAATCTAACGCTACCTGATATGCCGCAACAATTATTGCTGGCGCCCCAGAGACAAGCAGATCATACTAGAGCACACCAGAGCGCACAAGTCCACCGCATTCCAGTGTACTGCACAGAAGACGAAGATATCCTGGACTAGCTAAACAAACCAGCAAGACCAAACGTAACATAACCCAACCTGACGCACCGCGGCCATTACTTCTGGCCTCCCCGGAAATCAGCAGAATATACTAGAGCACAGTAGAGCGCAGAAAGCCGCCGCATTGCTGCGTAAAG
>NW_016965000.1:0-444 GCF_001483705.2 Eufriesea mexicana
CTTCCTCCTCATTTATGCAAAAAAGTTAGCTCACCCGGTGTTAGTCAAAAATGTCAATAAAATTATATTTGCCGTCCAGATTCAATAGCATCGTAATGACTGTAGCACGCCAGTAGAATCTTTCCTCCTTATATACGCAAGAAAGTTATGTCACCACGATATTAGCCTAAAACATCAATAAAATTGTATTTTTCAGACAGATTCTATAGGATTGCAATAACTAGAGTACGCCAGTAGAATCTTTCCTCCTTATATATGCAACAAAGCTTTGTTACCACGATAGCAGTCGATAATTTCAATAAAATTGAATTTTCCAGCCATGTTCTATAGCACTGCAATGGCTATAGCTCGCCAGTGGAATTTTTCCTCCTTATTTATGCAAGAAAGCTATCTCACCAAGATATTAGAAGAAAATGTTAATAAAATTGCATTTTCCAGGCAGAT
>NW_016965001.1:0-637 GCF_001483705.2 Eufriesea mexicana
TGGTTATCGCCGGGTAAGCCGGCAACGGTGGTCTCGGCACGTCAGTTTCGGTTAGGCTATGTTAGTTTATATTACGTTTCGATATGTTATTATAGGATAGAATATACTTTTGTGCTATAGACTGCTGCTCGGTGGATTTCTATGCACTACATTGCTCTGCTATACTCTCCTCGACCCTGTGGAGGCCTTTAATAGTGATCTCGGCACGTTAAGTTGGTTTGGGCTACATTCGGTTTGGTTATATCACTTTGGTCTAGGTTCTGATTCCTTTTACTTTCGTGGTATAAACTATTGCTCGGATGACTTCTGTACTCTACTGTGCTCAAGAATGTTCTTCTTGGCTCTGGGGAGGACAGCAATAGCTACCTCGGCACGTTAGGTTGTGATTGAATACGTTTGGTTATGTCATGTTCGGTTTGGTTAGGATAGGGTAGTCTCGACTTTTATGCTACACACAGCTATTCAGTGGATTTCTGCTCCCTACTGCGATCTAATATTCCCTGCCTTGATCAGGGAATGCTTGAAGCGGTGGCCGCTGCGCATTTGTCTGTGGTAGGTCGCGTTCGGTTGGGTCAGGTTTGTATGGGTTTGGTTAGGATATCTTTGACTTTCGTGCTATGCACTGCCATTCACTGGA
>NW_016965002.1:0-1103 GCF_001483705.2 Eufriesea mexicana
CCCAAACAAACGGAACATAACCACACATATACGGACTCAACCTAACGTACCGAGACAGCTACTGCTGCCCTCCCTAGAGCCAAGCAGGGCATACTAGAGCACAATGGAACCCGGAAATCCACCGAATAGCAGTATATAACACAAAAGGCAAAGCCATCCTTACCAAACGTAGCATAAATTGTCCTAGCCAAACTTAACACAGAACAACCTTACGTGCTGCTATTGCTGACATACACAGAGCAAACCAGGATATATTTGAGCACAGTAGAGCGCAGAAATCCACCGGATAGCAGTGTATAGCGCACGAGCCAATGCTATCCAAAGCTAACCCAAACAAGCATAACCTAGCCGAACGTAACATAACCCCAACTAAGGTGCGGGGACCACAATTTCTGGCCTCTCCAAAGCCGAGCAGAGCATATTAGGGCGGAGATGCCCGCAGAAATCCACCGAATTAGAGTGTACAGCACAAAAGTCGTAGCTATCCTAGCCTAACCTAACCAAACATAGCATAAACAAACGCAACATATCTCATCCTAACGTGACGAAACCGCTATTGTTGGCCGCCCCAGTGCCAAGCAGGACACATTAGTTGTATGTAGAGAGCAGAAACTAACATTGTTGCAGTGTATAGTGTAAGAGCCAATGCCATGCAAGCCTGACGCAGGCAAACATAACCTAACCAAACGAAGCCAAACTCAACATGACGAGACGCCACCACCATTGCAGGACACCCCGGAGCCATGCAGAATACGACAGAGCACAGTGGATCGCACGAGCCCACAGAATAACACTGTATAACACGAAAGTCAAAGCTATCATAACCAATCGCGGACAAACGTAGCCTAACCTACCGCAGACTAACTCCAGCTAACATGAAGAGACAACTAGTGTAGCCCACCCAAGAGCGGTGCAGATTACGGTAGAGCAATATAGAGCGCAGAAATCCACCGAAGGGCAGTGTATAGCACTGAAGTCAAGGCAATAGTAGCCCACCCAAGAGCGGTGCAGATTACGGTAGAGCAATATAGAGCGCAGAAATCCACCGAAGGGCAGTGTATAGCACTGAAGTCAAGGCAATCCCAACCAAAGCTAACCAAACC
>NW_016965003.1:0-2585 GCF_001483705.2 Eufriesea mexicana
CGCAAAAATCCACCGAATAGCAGGTTACAACACAAAACTCAAAGCAACACTACCCTAACCTAGTCACTCGAAACATGTCCGACATATCCTGATCATACCTAGCATACTGCAAACACTATCGCCGCCCACGCGGAGGCGAGCGGAGCATCCTAGAGTAGAGTAGTGCTCAGGAATCCATAGAACCGCAGTGTACAGAAGAAAAGGCGGGGATACCCGAAGCCAACCCAAACACACGTTTGTAACCCAAACATAGCCACACATAGCCTAACTCAACATAACATGCCGCGACCACTATTGCAGGCCTTGCCGGGCCAAGCACAAAATAGTAGAGAGAAGTAGAGCGCAGAAATAAACAGAATAGCAGTGCACAGCACAAAAGTCGAAGCTAACATGTCCCAACCTAACCAATCATAGCACAACCTAACATTACCTAACGCAATCAAACGTGACGCGACCGCTATTACTGGCCTCCACTCAGCCGAGCAGAACATATTAGAGGAGAGTAGGGCAGAGAAATCCACAGAATCGCAGTGTATAGCAGAAAAGTCGAAGATATCGCAACCTATCCCAAACTAACGTAACCTAACCATACGCAGTCTAACTGATCATATCGTGCCGCGAACAGTATTGCTGGCCTCGCCAGGTCCAAACGGCACATAATAGAGCACAACAGAACGCAGAAATCTAACGAATAACAAGTTACAGTGTTAAAGCCATAGCGGTCCTAACCGAACGTAACAAAGCTTACCCTAACTAAACGTAACTTAACTCAACCTAACGCGCCTAGACAACTATTGCTGGGCTCGCCAGAAAGAATTAGAAAATATTACAGCACAGTAGAGCGCAGAAGTCCGCAGAGTGACAGTGCATAGCACAAAACTCGAAGCTATTCCGTCCTAAACTAAGCAAACGTAACGTAACCGAACGTAGCATAACTGGGCCTAACGTGCCGGGACCACTGCTGCTGGCCACCCAGGGCCAAGCAGAATATAGTACAGCACGGTGGAGCACAGATATACGCCGAATAACAGTGCCCAGCGGGAAAGCCAATGCTACCTTAGACGAACGTGACACAACCTAGCAAAGCCAAACGTAACCGCTCCCTACCTAGCGTGCCCAGACCAGCATTTTTGGCCTCGCCAGGGCCAAACAGAAAATATTAGAGTACCGTAGAGCGCACAAATCCACCGCATTGCGGCGTATAGCACAAAAGTCGAAGATATCCTGACATAAACTGACCAAACCCATCCTAACCTAACGTAACCTCTCTCATCATAAGGTGCCGAGACCACAACTGCTGGCTTCCCCGGGTTCAGGCAGGACTCCCTAGCGCACAGTATAGCGCAGCAGTGCTCCTAATACCAGTGTGTGGCAAAGAAGTCGAAGCCATCCAGGCCTAACATGAGATAGGGCGGCCAGCAGTAGTGGCAGCGGCATGATAGGCTTCGTTATGTTACGTTTGGCTATGCTACGATTGATTAGGTTTGGGTAGAATAGCTTTGACCTTTGCGCTATGAACAACTGTTCGGTGTACTCCTGCGCTCTGCTCTGTTCTAGTGTATTCTGCTTGCATCTGCGCATGGCAGCAATAGAGGTCCCAGTACGTTAGGATGTGTTAAGTTGCGTACGGTTACGTTACCTTAGTTAAGGTTAGGACGGGACAGCCTTCTCTCTTGCGCTGCAGACTGATTTTCGGTGCATTTCTGTGATCTACTGTGCTCTGATATGCACTGCTTTGCTCTGGGGTTGCCAGAAGTGTTGGCCGAGGCACGTTGGTTTGAGTTTGGTTACGTTCGGTCATGTTACGTCTGTTTGGGTTAGGTCTGGATAGCTTTGGCTTTTCTGCCATTCACTGAGATTTTATGTATTCTTCGCTCTACTCCCCTATAGTATGTTCTGCGTGGCTATGTAGAGGCCAGCAAAAATATGCTCGGCACATTAGATTTAATTGGGTTACAGATGGTTATGATACGTTTGCCTATGTTGAGACAGGGTAGCAACAACCTATGTGCTATACACTACCATTCGGTGGACTTCTGCGCTCTGCCGTGCTCTAACTTGATCTGCTTGGCTCTGTGGAGGCCAGCAATAATGGTCTCGGCACGTTACGTTGAGGTAGGTTATGTTCGGTTACGTTACGTTTGGCAATGCTAGGACAGTATAGCCTCGACTTTCCTGTCATACACTGGTATTCAACATACCCTGCTTGTACCTGGGGATGCCAGCAATAGTTGTCTCGCCAGGTTCGGTTGATTTAGAATACGCTTTGTTATGCTAGGTTTAGATACGTTTGGATGGGGTAGCATTGACTTTTGTCCTTTACACTGCTATTCTGTCGTCTCCTGCGCTCTACATTGCTCTAATATGTCCTGCATGGCTCTGGGGAGGACAGCAGTAGTGTCCTCGGAATACTGGTAACCGCACTATAGGTTGAATTAGATTACGTTTGGTTAGGTTCGGTTTGGTTGGGTCTGGATCGGATGGCTTTGACCTTCGTGGTCGACACTGCTATTCCATGGACATCTGCGCACCACTGTGCTCTATCGTACTCTGCTTGTCAACGGAGACTCCAGCAATGGTGCTCG
>NW_016965004.1:0-1035 GCF_001483705.2 Eufriesea mexicana
TGTGTCCCATTACTTTCGGTTTGGTTGGTTCAAGCCAAGTTTTGTCAGGATAGCTTCAACTTTAGTGCTGCGCACTGCTATTCCGTGGGTTTCTGCGCTCTATTCTGCTCTAGTACGTCCTGCTCGTCTCTGGGGTGGGCCAAAATAGGGGTTCGGCACGTTAGGTTAAGTTAGGCTATGTTTGTATATGTTGTGTTGGTTTGGGTTAGGTTCGGGTAACTCCGACTTTTCCGATATGCACTGCGATTTTATGGATTTCTGCGTCCTACGCGCTACTATCGAGGCGTGCTTGGCTATGCGGAAGCCAGCAATAGTGCTTGCGCCACGTTAGGTTGAGTTACGTTCCGTTTGGTTATGTTTCAGTTAGATAGGTAAGGAGGGGATAGCTTTGACTTTAGAGTTTAGTGTTGTAGTCTGCTATTAGGTGAACTTTCGCACCCTAAGGTGCTCTACCATGTTCAGCTTGTCTCTGTGGAGGCCAGCAATAGTTCTGTCGGCACATTACGTTGAGACACCTATCGTTCGGCTATGTTGGCTCAGGCTAGGTTTGGACAGGATAGCTTTAACTTATGTACTGTGCACTGCACTTCGGCGGATTTATGCGCTCCGCTCTGCTCTACAATTTTCTGCTTGTCCCTGGGTAGAACAGCAATAGCGGCCGCGGCACGATATGTTGTGCTAGCTTACGATTGTTTATGTCACGATTATGTTACGTTTGGATAGGTTATGTTAAGTATATTTCGGTTAGGATGGGTACGATTTTCGTGCCACACATAGCTGTTCGGTGGAATTCTGCGCTCTGCTCTGCTCTACTATATTCTGCTTGGCCCCGGGTAGGCCTGCAATAGTGGTCGCGGCATGTTATGCTGTGTTACGTTACTTTTGGTTATGCTACGATTGGTTAGGTTAGGAAAAGATAGCTTCGACTTTTGTGCTGTACACTGCTATTAGGAAGGTATCGGCGCTCTAATCGTCTCTAGAATGTTCTTCTTGGCTCTGTGGAGGCCAGCGATATTGTTCGTGTCTCGTTATGTT
>NW_016965005.1:0-731 GCF_001483705.2 Eufriesea mexicana
CTGGTTGCTCACAGACGCTTTGTACGCTTTGTACGCTTTGTGCGCCCAGGAATATTCGCGTTACTGTTTCCGGTATTTGAGCATGATACTTTCCGCCATTTGTCGAAATCGACGATAAATCATCGACCGTGGCAATGCCAGAATCCGAGAACAAACACGACTACCTCTTCATGCGCGTCGGCCCTTAAGGCTCGAGTACTCGTTCGCATCACTTGGGAGATCGGTGACTTGTTGCTGAGGGTATCTCTGGGGATCTGTTTTGTATTACGATCGAATCACCGAGTCTTACCGTTTCCAGCGATCGTTAAGATATTTTCTTCGGTATCAGTACGTTTGCTTCGTGATCCTTTTGCATTAAATCGTTTACGGTTCGAGCGCGAAATTAACATCGAAAGGAACAATGCAAGGGAAAACGAAGCAATCGCTTTGGGTAATTGTTATTTACGTAATTCGTCGGTTTACAATTGCTTTGTAAACAATATCATCTCGAATTAGATAAATTATAAGACGCACAGGGAGCTATTCACACGCTTATCGTTTCCACTTAATGCACGATTATCGCGCATCGATTACCATTATCGACGGGATTAATACCATAAGAAGCGTGTCATTAAGCGTCAAGAGTATTTCCGATAATCAAAGAATGTCGTTTCGATACTTACATCATACTTGTTTACATTCTATCCACGGCAGATAAGATGCAGAATCGTGATTAGTCTCGTAGCGGCGGT
>NW_016965006.1:0-583 GCF_001483705.2 Eufriesea mexicana
CATACACCCATCCATACATACACCCACCCATACATCCATCCAACCATACATCCACCCATCGATACAAGCACCCATCCGTAAACACATCGATCCATACATCTATACATCCATACGTCCATCCATCCACAGATCCATACATCCATAAATCCACACATCCGTACATTTATACATCCATACATTCATACATACATACATCCTTCCATACATCCATCTTTCCACACATCCATCCATCCATACATCCACCCATCCACACGTCCATCGTACCATACATCCATCCATCCATACTAGCACCCATCCATACATCCACCCATCCATACGGCCATCAATCCATACATTCATCCATCCGTACACCAATTCTTCCATACATCCATCCAGCCATACAATCACCCAATCATACATCCATCGATCCATACATTTACCCATCCATACATCCATTCATCCATACATCCATACACCCACACATCGATACATCCATATATCCGTCCATTCGTACATACATGCATACGAACATCCATACGTTCATACATCCACACATCCATACATACATCTATACATCCATCCTTCCATACACCCATCCATCCAT
>NW_016965007.1:0-543 GCF_001483705.2 Eufriesea mexicana
ATTACAGCCATCTACTTGCCAAAGAATAGGTTTATTCAGAATCTATAATCTGCAATAGCTTGGCCACTAGTTCGCCTAACGCCTTCCATGCATTGGCAAGTACAGCCATCTACTTGCCAGAGAATAGATCTGATCAAAATCTATAACCTGATGTAGCTTGGTGAAGAGATCGCCGAACGCCTTCAGACCAATGGCAAGTACTGCTATCTACTTGCCAGAGAATAGGTCTATTCAAAGTCTATATCCTGCTATAGCTTGGTGAATAGAAAGAATAAAGCCTTCAATCCAATGGCAAGCACAGCCATTTACTTGCCAGAGAATAGGTCTTTTCAAAATCTATAATCTGTTATAGCTTACTGAGTACGTCGCCCAACGCCTTCAATCCAATGGCAAGTACAGACTTCTACTTGCCAGGAAATACGTTTATTCAAAGTCTCTAGCCTGACATAGCTTGGTGAGTAGAACGAATAACGCCTTCATTGCAATGGCAAGTACAGCCATCTACTTGCCAGAGAATAGGACTGTTCAAAACCTATAATATGT
>NW_016965008.1:0-514 GCF_001483705.2 Eufriesea mexicana
CTATACACTGCTATTCGGTCCATTTCCGCACCCTACACTGCTCCACTATACCACATTCCACTAATGGGAGGCGAGCAGTCGTCCCGGCACGTTGGTACTAGTTAGGTTACGTTCGGTCAGGTTAGGTTAGGTTAAATTCGGTTAGGTTATCTCTAACTATCGTCCTTTACGCCATTATTTTTTTTGATTCCTGTGGTCTAGTGTGTTCTACTTTATTGTGTTTGGCTTCGGGGACGCCCGCAGCAGTGGTCGCTGTACGATTTTTGAGTTACGCTACGTTCACTTATGTCATGTTTGGTCAGGTTAGGATAGAGTATATTAGACTTTTGCGCCATACACTGCTACTCGGTGGGTTTTATCCCCCTAAACAGTGCTATAATATGTCCTGTTTGGCTCTGGGTGTGTCAGTAATGGTGGTCTCGGTACGTTATTACGGTACGTTATACGGTGGTCCGTTAGGTTAGGTTTTGAAGGCTTGGTTATGGTTTCATTGAAGTTTGCGCTGTACACTGCT
>NW_016965009.1:0-277 GCF_001483705.2 Eufriesea mexicana
TTTTGTATGTTTTTCGAACGGAGCTCGTTCAATACCACGTCTGGCTCGAAATCACCGTCTAAGCTTTTTAAAAGCATCGACGTACTTTGCGAGCCTTTTGGCGTGTATGTAAAGAATTTAATATTTTCTTTTTTAAGCAGGTCACATACCTTACTATGCGCGGCAATCGAGTTGACATGCAAGAGGTGTTTACCATTGTTGATTTTTTTCGTGAAAAAATCTTGCGTTAATCGCGATACAATGCCGATTGTCGATTTACACGTGATATCGAATATCG
>NW_016965010.1:0-571 GCF_001483705.2 Eufriesea mexicana
GCTATTGCTTGCCTCCACAGAGCCGAGCAGAATGTAGTGGCGTGCGTTCGAGCGCAGTAAGCCGCCGCATTGCGGTGTATAGCTCAAAAGTCAAATATAACCTCATCTAACCTGTCCCAACCTAACCTAAACAAACGTAGCCTGACACAGTATTACGGGCGGAGAGATGAATTTCTGGCCTCCCCAGAGCCAAGAAGAGCATATCAGGGCACAATGGAGCGCAGAAATCCACCGAATAGCAGTGCATAGCACAAGAGCCAAAGCAATCCCCTCCTAGCCTAACCAATCGTAACATAACCAAGCGTAGCGTAGCATAACCTAATATACCGAGACCTGTGTTGCTGGCCTCCACGGAGTCAAACAGCACATACCAGAAGAGGCTAGAGCGCAGAAATCCATAGAACCGCAGTGTTCGGCAGAAAAGCCAAAGATACCCTAACCTAACGCATCCAAACTAAACATAGCCGAACGCAACCTAACTCAACCTAGCGTGCCGCGACCAGTATTGCTGGCCTCCAAAGTACCAAGCGGAGCATAGTAGAAGAGAGTAGGGCGCAGAAGTCCATAGAAG
>NW_016965011.1:0-295 GCF_001483705.2 Eufriesea mexicana
ACGATGGTAGCGCCCAAATATCAGCGTATAGCACAGAAGTCAAATAAATCCTAACTTAACGTGACACATCCTAACCTAATCGAGCGTAGACTAATTAAGCTTAACGAGCCGAGACCACGCTTTTTGGCTTCCCCAGTGCCAAGCAGAAGGTACTAGAGCACAGTATAGCTCAGAAATCCGCCGAATAGCAGCCCGTGGCACAAAAGCCCAAGTCATTGTTACCAAACCTAGACCAACACAGCCTATCCAAACGTAAACTAACTCAACCAATCGTGTCTCGACCACTATTTCAGTC
>NW_016965012.1:0-576 GCF_001483705.2 Eufriesea mexicana
TCAATAAAACTGAATTTTCCATCCGGATACTATAGAATTGCATTGACCATAGCTGGCCAGAAGAATCTTTCCTCCGTATTTACGCAAGAAAGACACCTCACCTCGATATTAGTCGAAAATGCCAATATAGTTGCATTTTCGAGGCAGATTCTATAGCATTTTAATGGGTATAGCGTGGCAATAGAATCTTTCCTCCGTATATATGCAAGAAAGTTGCCTCACCACGATATTAGCCGAAAATGTCAATAAAGTTGCATTTTCGAAGCAGATTCAAAATCATTGTAATGGCTATAGCACGGCAGTAGTATATTTCCTCCTTATTTATACAAGAAAGTTACCACATAGTGATATTAGTCGAAATTGTTATTAAAATTGAATGTTCAAGGCAGATTCTATAGCATTGTATTTGCTATAGCACGGCAATAGTATCTTTCCTCCTTATTTATACAAGTATACACGAAAGTTAGCTCCCAACGATATTAGTCGAAAATGTTAGTAAAATTGAATTTTCCGTCCAGATACTATAGAATTGCAATGGCAGTAGGTGGCCAATAGTATCTTTCCTCCTTATTTATG
>NW_016965013.1:0-256 GCF_001483705.2 Eufriesea mexicana
GAGTAGATATCCTAACGCCTTCAAACCAATGGCAAGTACAGCCATCTACTTGCCAGAGAATATTCCTATTCAAGATATAAAATCTGCTATAGCTTGGTGAATACATCGCCTATCGCCTTCAGTCCAACGGCATATACAGCCATCTACCTGCCAGAGAATAGGTCTATACATAATCTATAATCTGCTATAGCTTGGTGAATAGGTCGCCCCACGCCTTCA
This sequence comes from Eufriesea mexicana, assembly GCF_001483705.2. NCBI lineage: Eukaryota > Metazoa > Arthropoda > Insecta > Hymenoptera > Apidae > Eufriesea > Eufriesea mexicana. The sequence continues at coordinate 220 of NW_016965013.1, forward strand.
ATCCAATGGCAAGTACAGACTTCTACTTGCCAGAAAA
>NW_016965014.1:0-2190 GCF_001483705.2 Eufriesea mexicana
AGCTGTGCATAGCAAAAAAGTAGGAGATATCCTAACCTAACCCGATCTAATCTAACATAATCGAATGCAACCAATCCCAACCTAACGTGTCTAGACCACAATGGCTGGCTTCTCCACCACCAAGCGGTACATATTAGAGGAGAGAAGAGAGTATAGGTGCATAGAATGGCAGTGTATGGCACGAAAGTCATAGATTTCCTAACCTAACCCAAACAAACCTTACCTAACCGAACGTAACGTAAACCAACCTAACGCGCCGCGGCCACTACTTCAAGCATACCCAGATCAAGGCAGGGTTTAATATATCACCGTTGAGCGCAGAAATCCGTCGAATGCCAGCGTATATCACAAATGTCAAGCCTACCCTGTCCGAACGTAACCAACCGTAACAAGCCCAACCGCAACATTATTCAACCTAACGTGCATAGCCGACTATTTCTGGCATCCCCAGAGCAATGCTGAGCATATTTGATCACAGTAGTGCGCAGGAAACCACCGAATAACAGCTTATAGCACATAAGTCGAAGTCATGCTTGCCCAACCTGACCTAACCTAACATAACCTAACGTAGCATAACCCAACACAACGCGCCTAGACCACAATTGCCGGCCTTCTCAGGACCCAGCGGAGTACACTGCAGCACAGTAGAGCGACGAAGTCCATCAAATGGCAGTGTATACCGCGAAAGTCCATGCTATCCTAACCTAACACAAACAAACGTAACCTAACCAAACGTAGTCTAACTCAACCTAATGTGACGAGACCACCATTTCTGGCACCCGCAGGGTCGAGCAGAGTATGGTAGAGCAATGAGGAGCGTAGAAATCCACCGAAGAGCTGTGGGTATCTCAAAAGTCGTGGATAACATGACTTAACCTATCCTAACCTAACCAGACCAAGCGTATCATAACCCAACATAACGTGCCGCGAACACTACTGCTGGCTTCCACAGAGACATGTTGAATATGATAGAGCACAGTACAGCACACAAGTCCATAGAATACCTGCGTTGAGCACAAGTCTCTATGCTACTCTGACCTAAACCAACTTAACATTACCCAACCGAGCGTAATTTATCTCAACCTAACGTGCCGCTACCAGTACTGCTGGCATCCACAGGGTCAAGCAAAGCATATTAGGCGAGAGCAGAGCGCAGAAATCCATGGACTCACAACGTACAGCAGAAAAGTCGAAGCCAATCAAACCAAACCTGAGCTAACGTGACACAACGAGACGCATCCTATCTCAAACTAAGGCGCCGAGGCCACAATTGCTGGCTCCCCCAGACACAAGCAGAACATACTGGAGCACAGTAGAGCGCAGAAGTATACAGCATTCCTGTGTGCAGCATAGAAGTCAAAGATAACCTACCCTAGCACGGCCTAACCTAACCAAACCAATCGTAGACCAAACTCAGCGAAACGTGCCGAGACCACAATTGCTTGCATCCCTGGAGCCAAGCTGTACATTTCGGAAATCCTCCTAACAACAGAGTATAGTACAAGAGTCAAAGCTATCCTGTACATGCCTATTAAGTAGCAACGTACACAAACGTAGCGCAGCAGAACTTAGGGTGCCGAGACTGCTATTGCTTGGCCTTCCTACGTTCGAGCAGAGCATAGTAGAGCGCTGACATCCACCGAATAGCAGTGTATACTTCGAAGGTCGTAGCTACCCAAAGCCAGCCCAATCAAACATAAACAAGCCAAACGTTGCCTAACACAACCTAACGTGCCTTGATCACTATTGCGGGCCTCCCCATCGCCGAGCAGAGCTTACTAAAGGAGTGTAGGGCGCAGAATTCCATAGAACGGCAATCTATTGCAGAGGAGTCATAGCTATCATTAACAAACCCAGGCAAACCTAGCCTAACCGAGCATAACCTAACTCAACCTAACGAGCCGAGACCACTATTGCTGGCCTCCGCAGAGCCAGGCAGGACATGCTAGAGCACAGTAGAGCGTAGAAATCAACCGCACTGCAGTGATTGGCACAAGAGTCCAAGGTATCCCGACCAAACCTATCCTAACCTAACCTAACCAAACGAAAGGCATCTCCTTATAACGTGCCGCGACCAGTTTTTCTGGCCTGCACAGAGCAGAACAGAGCATACTATATCACAGTAGAGCGCAGAAATCCGCTGAATATCAGTGCACAGCGCAAGACTCAAAGCTGTCCTTGCCTAACCTA
>NW_016965015.1:0-465 GCF_001483705.2 Eufriesea mexicana
GTAGTTTCACGTCGGCTGTTATCTTAGCGAAATAGGGACTGCTGATAAGAATTTTTTCATCCATTTCGATAAAACAGAATGTTCTCTACTGGAATCAGTGGTTTTTTTCCAAATTGCTCTTCGCGTTTTCGAGAAATAGTGCCGGAAGTGAGATCGTGTGTGACAGGCCACTCCGTAGTTTCACGTCGGCTGTTATCTTAGCGAAATAGGGACTGCTGATAAGAATTTTTTCATCTAATTCGATAGTGTGGAATGTTGTCTACTAGAATCAGTGGTTTTTTTCTGAATTGCAATACGCGTTTTCGAGAAAGAGTGCCGGAAGTGAGATCGTGTGTGACAGACTACTGCGTGGTTTCCCGTCGACTGTTATCTTAGCGCAATAGGGACTGCTGATAAGAATTATTTCATCCAATTCGATAAAACAGAATGTTGTCTACTGGAATCAGTGGTTTCTTTCCGAATTGC
>NW_016965016.1:0-1166 GCF_001483705.2 Eufriesea mexicana
CCACGAATACTATTCCTGGCCTCCCCAGAGTCGTGCAGTGTATAGTTGAGCGCACTACAGTGCAGAAAGCCACCAAACAGCAATATATATCTGGAGAGTCAAAGATATACTAATCTAACCGGGAATAACCTAACCCAACCTAGAGTAACTAAACCTAACGCGCCGCTGTCACCATTGCTGTCTTCCCCATGGACAAGCAGAGTATGATAGAGCACAGTAGAGCACAAAGGTCCACAGAATCTCAGTGCCGAGCACATAAGTCGAAGCTATCCTAACATAAACCAACCCAACCAAACCTAACCAAACGTTACAGAACGCACCCCAACGTGCCGCGTCCGGAATTGCTGGCATCCACGGAGCGAAGCAGAGCACATTAGAACACAGTACAGAGCAGAAATCCACCGAATAGCAGTGTAAAGCACAAATGTCAAAGCTCTCATTTCCATGCACAACCGAACCTTCCCTATCAAACGTATCCTAACTCGTCCGTACGTGCCAAGGCCCCTATTGCTCGCCACCCCATGGACAAGCAGATGCTGGTGGAGTAATGCAGTGCATGGACATCGACAGAGCAGCAGAGAATGGCGCAAAGGTGAATACTATCCTAACCACGCCTATACCAACCCAGCCAAGCCAAGCGTAACATAACCAAACCTTACGTGGCGAGAAAACTATTGCTGGCCCCCACAGAGCCAACCAGAACACATTAGAGCGCAGTAGAGCGCAGAACTCCACCGTGTAGAAGTTTATAGCACATAGGTCAATGATATCCCATCCTTACCTATCCAAACGTAATGCAACCGAAGGTAAGTTAACCATTCCTAACGTTTCGTGACCTCTACTTCTGCCCTCCTCAGAGCCAAGCCGAACATACTAGAGGAGAGTAGTACGCTGAAATCCATAGGTTCGCAGTGTATAGCAGAAAAGACAAAGCCACCCTAACCTATCCCATGCAAGTGTTACCCAACCAAACGAAGCCTAACTCAACATAGCGAGCCGCGGCTACTATTACTGGACTCCCCAGGGACAAGCAGATTATTGTAGAGCACTGAAGTTCACAGAATTGCGCCGAATAACAGTGTACATCACGAGAGTCCAAGCTATCCAGACATAACTAAAAAAACTTAACCTAACCAAACGTAGCCTAGCTAAGCCTAACGCGCCGA
>NW_016965017.1:0-639 GCF_001483705.2 Eufriesea mexicana
AAGGAGGATAGATCCTTTTGGCGTGCTATAGTCATGGCAATGCTGCAGAAACGGGCTGGAAAGGTTAATTTTATTGACACTTTGGATTAATATCGTGGTGAGCTATCTTCCTGACATAGGTATGGAGGAAAGATCCTTTTGGCGTGCTACGGTGAGCTAGCTTCCTGGCATAAATATGGAGGAAAGATCCTTTGGCGTGCTATAGCCATTGCAATCCTGTAGAATCTGGCAGGAAAATTCAATTTTATTGACTTTTACGACTAATATCGTGGTGAGCTATCTTTCTTACGCAAATAAGACGGAAAGATACTATTGGCGTGCTATTGCCATTGCAATGCCAAAGAATCTGGTTGGAAAAATCAATTTTATTGACATTTTCGGCTAATAACGTGGTGAGTTATCTTTCTCGCATATATAAGGAGGGTTGATTCCAGTGGCGTGGTATAGGCATTGCAACGGAATAGAATCTTGCTGGAAAATTCAGTTTTATAGACATTTTCGGCTAATATCATGGTGAAATATCTTTCCTGTTTAAACATGGAAGAAAGATTCTATTGGCGAGCAATAGCCACTGCCATGCTATAGAAACTGGAAGGAAAATTAAATTTTATTGGCATTTTCGTCTAATATCGTGGTGAG
>NW_016965018.1:0-5559 GCF_001483705.2 Eufriesea mexicana
GGCTAAGTTTGGTAAGGGTAGCTTTAACTTTTGTGCTGTACACTGCCACTCGGTGAACGTCTGCGCTCTACAGTGCTCCATTACGTCCAGCTTGGCTCTGGGGAGGGCAACAATAGCGGCCTCTGCACGTTATGTTGTGTTACGCTACGCTTGTTTATGTTACGGTTGCCTAGGGTAGGAGAGGATTGCTTTGTCTTTATTGCTATAGTCTGCTATTTTGTGGTATCTGCAGCCTACAGGGCTTTAATATTTTCAGCCTGGCTCTGGGAGGGCCAGCAAGTGTGGTATCGGCACGTTATGTTGAGTCAGGTTACGTTGCGGTAGGTTGGGTCAGCAAAGTTTTCTCCGTATAGCTTCAACTCTTGTGCCGTGCACTGCTATTCTTGTGTATCCCTGCGATCTACAGCGCTCTAGTATGTACTTCTTGGCTCTGGGGAGGCCAGCAATAGTGGTCGCGGCACGTCAGCGTAAGTTCTGGTACGTTAGGTTATGTTACGATTCATTAGGTTATGAGAGGATAACTAGGTCTGTAGTGCTATGGTGTGCTATCAGGTGAATTTCAGCGCCCTACAGTCCTCTAATATTTTCAGCTTGGCCCTGGCAAGGCCAGAAATAGTGGTGCTGGCACATAATGATGAGTCATGTTACGTACGCTTGCGTTATGTCAGGGTAAGTTTGTCCAGAATAGCATTAACTTTTTTGCTGTACACCGCAGTTCGGTGGACTTCTGCGCTCTACTGTGCTCTAGTATGTACAGCTTGGTCCTTGTGGCGGCGGGGTCGGGAGAGGGCAACTATAGCAGTCTCGGAACGTTAGGTTGAGCTACGTCTCGTTTGGTTATGCTAAGGTAGGCTAGGTTTGGAGATGATAGCCTTGACTTTTGTGCTGTAGCCTGCTATTAGGTGAATTCCTGTCCCCAACAGTACTTTAATATTTTCTGCTTGTCTCTTGGAATGTCAGCAACAGAGGTCTCAGCTCCTTATGTTGAGAACGGTCACGTTCGCTTAGGTTGATCTCTGGTCGATTTCTGTACTCTACCGTGCTCTAGTTTTTCCTGCTTGGCTCTGAGGAGGGCAGCATTATATCTCTCGGCTCGCTAGCCCGGGTTATGTTCCGTTTGGCTGTGTCACGATTTATTATGTTAGGGTAGCATAACTTAGACTTCTGTTCTGTATGCTGCAATTCGGCGGACTTCTGCGCTCTACGTTACTCTACCAAACGCTGCTCGACTCTCGCGAGGCCAGCAATGTTGGTCGCAGCACGTCAGGTTGGGTTATGTCACGTATGGTTAGGTTCGGTTAAGATGTATTAGGTTAGAATAGCTTCGACTTTTTTCCTACACAATGCGAGCATATGGGCTTCTACGTTCTTCAGTTCGCTTTCACACACTGCTTGTCTCTGCGGACCCCAGGAATAATGCTTCCGGCAGGTTAGGGTGAGATATATAACGTTTGGTTATGTTAGCTTGGCTATGTTTGTTAGGGATGGCTATGGCTTTTGTGCTATACGCTGCTGTTCTGACGACTACAGCTCCCTACATTGCTCTGCTATATGCAGCTGGGCTCTCGTGAGGCTAGCGAAAGTGGTTGTTGCACCCCACGTTGTGTTACGTTACGTTTGGTTCTGTCACGAATTGTCAGGTTAGGAGAGGATAAATTAGATTCTTGCGTTATACATTGCCATTCGGTGGAGATGTTTGCTCTACTGTGCTCTAATATGCTCTGCTAGCCCCTGGCGACGCCGGCAATGGTAGTCTCGGCACATTAGGTTTAGTTCGGCTACGTTTGGTTAGGTTATGCTGGTTTGGGTTAGGTTTCGATAGCTTTGTCTTTCGTGTTATACACTCTCATTCGGTGGAATTCTGCGCCCTTCTGTGCACTACCATACTCTGCTCGAATCTGAGTAGGCCAGCAACAGTGGTCGTGGGACATTACTTTGAGTTATTTTACGTTTGGCTATGTCGCGATTTGTGAGGTTAGGAATTGATGGCTTTGACTTTTGTGCTACACACTGATATACGGTGTATTTCTGCACTCCCCGTAGATATACTATACTACGCTCGATTGCAGTGTACAGCACAAAAGTAATAGCTATCCTATCCTAACTTAACCAAACGTAATATAACCAAACGTACCCCAGCTGATCATATCGTGACGAGACTGCGTTTGCTGGCCTCCCCAGGGCCAAGCAGAGCATATTAGAGTAATGCAGATCATTGAAATCCAACGAGCAGCAGTGTATAGCATAAAAGTCAATGCTGCCCTATCGTAACCAAACCAAACGAGACATAGCAAAACGATATATAACTCAACCTCACGTGAGGCGACAAATATTGCTGCCATCCCAGAGGCAAGCAGAACATACTGGACTATAGTAGACCGCGGAGATCCACCGAATTGCAGTGCATAGCACAAAGGCAAAAGCTAACCCGGCCAAACGTAACCTAACGTTACCTAGCCGAATGTAACTTGACAAAACCTGACGTAATGCGACCACGGTTGCTGGCATCCCGTGAGCCAACCCGGGCAAGTTGGAGGAGCTTCGAGCGCAGAAGTCCTTAGAATGGCAGCGTTTAGGTGAAAAGTCAAGGCAATCCTATCCTAATCCAGACTAACATCACCTAACCAAGCGTAACATATCTCAAACTAACGTCCCAACACAACTATTGCTAACCTCCCCAGAGCCACGCAGAATTTACTAGAACACAGCAGAGCCCAGTAATCCACAGCACTGCAGTGTACAGCGCAAATGTCAAAGTCATTCTAACCCAACCTGTCCAAACCTAACATAACCGAACGTAGTCTAACTAAGCATAACGTGCCGCGACCACTGTTGCTGGCCACCGCAGAGCCAAGCAGAACATATTTGAGTAGTGTAGGGTGCAGAAATTCATAGGATTGCAGTGTGCAGCCGAAAGGCCAAAGACATTCAAACCTAACCCAAACTAAGCTATCCTAACCTATCGTAGGAGGACTCATCCTAACATACCGCAGACATTATTGCTAGTATCCCCAGAGAGGATCGGAGTATAGTAGAGCAATGCAGAGCGCAGGGAACTATCGAATGGCTCTGTATAGCACGAAAGTCGAAGATACCCTAACCTGACCTGACATAACTGAATCTACGAAAACGAAGCTTAGCTCAACTTGACATGCCCATTCCACTATTGCTCGCATTCCCAGAGTCGAACAGAGTATAGTAGATCAACGTAGAGCGCAGAGATCCACCGAATAGCAGTGTATAATGCAAAAGTCGGGGACACGCCGACCTAACCTGGCATAACCTAACCTTCCCTAACGTAGCACAAACCTATATAACGTACGGCGACCGCTATTGATTGTCTTCGTAGAGACAAGCAAAGCATGTTAGAGCGCAATAGAGCGCAGAAATCCACCGAATAGCAATGTATAGGACAAAGCTCGAAGTAGCCTATCCTAACATAACCAAACGTAACGTAACAGAACGTATCGTAACACAACCTAATTGGACGCGACCACTATTGCAGAACTCCACACAGACAAGCCGAATGTACTTGGGAGCAGTTGTGAGCAGAGATCTACAGCACTGTACTGAATAGCACAAAAGTCGAAGATATACTAGCCTAACGTAACATAACCAAACGCAGCATCTCTCAACATAGCGTGCCGCGGCTACTGCGCCTGGCCTGCCCATAGCTTAGCAGAATGTAGTACAGCACAGTAGAACACAGATATCTGCCGAATAACATGTTATAGCACGAAAATCGAAGCTTCTCGGACCAAGCATATCCCAAACTTACCTATTCAAACGTAACCTAACAAAACCTGACGAGCCACGACCACTATTGCTCACCTCCTCAGAGTTGAGCTGAGTATAGTCGAGCAATGTAGAGCGCAGGAGCCCTCCGAATAGCAGAGAATAGCGCAGAAGTCAACGTAGCTTGTCCTAATGTAGCCAAACGTAGCATATAAAAACGTACGCTAACTCAACCAACATTACGTGACAACTATTGCTGACCTCCGCGGAGACAGATAGAGTACACTAGATCGCAGTAGAGCGCAGAAATCCGCCGCATTGGAGTGAATTGCACAAAAGACCAAGATGACATGACGTAACATGACCTAACATTAACAAGCCGAACGTAGCATAACTCAAAAGATCATACCGCGACCACTGCTCCTGGACTACCCAGAGCCAAGCGTAATGTAGTAGATCGCTGTATGCCACAGAAATCCATCGAGTAACAGTGTACAGCACGAAGGTCAAACCTACCCTAACCGAATATAGCCTATCCTGTCATAACCTGTCGTAACATAACACAAACTAACGTGCCGCGGCCGCTATTGCACGCCTCCCCAGAGTCAAGCAGAGTATAGTGCAGCATTGTGGAGCGCAGAAGTGAACCGAATAGCAGTGTATATTACAATAGTCGAAGATGTTCTAACTAAGCCTTCCTAACCTACCTATCCCTTTCAAACGTAGAGTGACAGGGGACAACGTGTCGAGACAATTATTGAAGCCCTAAATACAGCAAGGCAGCGCACATTTGAGCACATTAGAGCGTAGATAACATCCGAATAGATGTGAACAGCACAGAAGTCAACGTATCCTGACCTAACCTATACAAACGTAACATATCCAAACACAGCCTAACTAAACCTAACATGACGAGACCACCGTTGCTTTCCTTAACAGACACAAGAAGAATGCCCCAATTCACAGAATAGCGAAGAGATCCACAACACTGCATTGAATAACACAAAAGTCGTAGTTACCCTAGCATAAGCTGACCTAACCTAACTTAAACTATCGTAGCGTATCTCAACGTCGCGCGCAGCGACCACAGACCCTGACCCGCGCATTCCCAAGCAAAATGTAGTACAGCACGGTAGATAACAGGAATAGCCCGAGTATAGGTGCACAGCTCGAAAGTAAGGTCTGTCCCAACAATGCTTTACCAAACCTAACCTAACCAAACGTAACAAAACACAACCTGACGTGCCACTGCCTCTGCTCCTGGCCTCCCCGGAGCAAAGCAGAATGTAGTAGACCGCAGTAGATCACAGAAGTCGACCGAATAGCAGCGTAAAGCAATCGTAACATATACAAAAGCGTCATACCTCAACCAAACGCAACGAGACCTTTATTGCTAACCTCCACAGAGACAAGCAGAGTATACTAGAGCACCGTAGTGAGCAGAAATCCACCGCATTAACGTGAATAGCACAGAAGTCCAAGGCATACTAACATAACCTTTTTTTTTTTTTATTTTTTTCCACGTGGGGGAAATCTTCCAAAGATACCCGGCACCCTTAGGGGATGGGGCGTGGTTATGTGGGATTTTTAACCACTAAAACCCCCACGATCGCCAGCCCTTCGCATTTCGGTGCGCCCTGGACTTCGCGGCGACGCAATTGCCAGGACGCCACCGCGACACAACCGCAGTTCCCTCGCGGCGCGACGAGTAATCGCACCCGAAACAATCATGTCCATGCGCGCGAGACGGGTCGTTTACAGGCACACACACACACACACACTCACACGAACACAACACGCATACCACCACACCGCAACGCACGC
>NW_016965018.1:7588-8021 GCF_001483705.2 Eufriesea mexicana
GCGCGCGGGCGGAGCTCATCCCCGCGGAGCGGCGCCCCGTCTTACCGACGGCTCCCTTCAGCGCACTCGTGGGCACTCTCGCGGGCAGTTGCGAGGCAGCCACCGCCTGCCGCTGTGCTCGCTTCTCGCGCCTACCGATGACGAGAGGCCAGCTGGCCTCTGCGTCCTTCCCGGCTACGACCGGGGCCGCGACCGGGTCCTTCCCGCCACGGGGAGCGTACGCACGAGCTCCTCGAACTTTTCGTCGATTCTGAGACTGAGTGCCGCGACGGCAGCCTCCGTACCGAAGTCGGGCGCCGATGACGCTTCTCCGGCGCCCGCGGACGCACGCACATTTCGATCGGACGCGGGGTCGAAGATTACCCGCCTTCGCTCCTGATCCAGCTCCGCGCGCAAGGAGGCGATCTCCGCCTGCCGGGAGGCACCGTTCTCC
>NW_016965019.1:0-611 GCF_001483705.2 Eufriesea mexicana
GGGGGCCCGTCTGTTCGGCGGACAGCGGTCCGGGCGCACGGCGCCGCGTGATGTTCGCGCGGCATCCGCAGGGTATGCGCGCGTTGCGGTACAGTGTTATGCGTGTTGTGTGTGCCTGTAATCGTTCCGTCTCGCGCGCATGGACATGGAGGTTTCGCGCGCGATTTCCCGTCGCGCTGGGAGGTAACTACGGTTGCGTCGCGGGGGCGTCCTGGCAAACGCGTCGCCGCAATGACCAGGGAACACCGAAATGCGAAGGGTTGGCCATCGTGGTGGATTTAGTGGGTAAATATCCCACATAAGCCCGCCCCCTCCCCTAAGGAGGCCGGGTACCTATGGAAGATTTCCCAAACGTGAAAAGAAAGAAAGTGAAAAGAAAGAAGGTACATCTGTCTTTTCTGATCGACACAGATATACGTTGGACTTCTCTTCCCTTCAGTGCCCTATTATATTCCGCTTGCGTCTGAAGTCGCCAGTAGTTGCGGTCGCGGCACGCAAGGCTGAGTTATGTTACGTATGGCTACGTTAGGTTCGGTTAGGCCAGGACTGGATTCCTTCGGCTCTTGTGATATTCACAACAATGCGCTCGATTTCTGCGCTATACTGTTCTC
>NW_016965020.1:0-658 GCF_001483705.2 Eufriesea mexicana
AGCTTTGGTTAGGATTGGTTATTTCCGACTTTTCCGCGATACACTGCGGTCCACCGGATTTCTTCGCTCTACTCTTCTGCAATATGACTCTGTGAAGGCCAGAAATTGTGGTCTCAACACGTTAGTCTGAGTTAGGTTGCGCTCGATTGTGTTACGCTTGGATATGTTTGGATAGTGTAGCTTTGACATTTCTGATATACAGTGCAATTCAATGGTTCTCTGCGCTCTACTCTCCTCTCTTACGTTCTGCCTTGCTGTGTGGAGGGTAGCAATAGTGGTCACGACACGCTAGTTAGAGATATGACGCTAGGCTACGTTAAGTTTGACTTTGTTAGGATACGAAGGCCTTGACTTTTGTGCTATCCACTGCTATTGGGTGCGTTTCTGCGCTCTAGTGTGCTCTAGTACTTTCTGCTTGGCTCTGTGGTGGTCAGCAAGAGTGGTCACTGCACTTTAATTTGAGCTAGAAAACGTTTGGCTATGTTAGGTGACGTTCAGTTAGGTCAGGATAGTTCCGACTTCTGTGCTACACACTGCTGCTCGGTGGATTTCAGCGTTCTGTTGTACTGTAATATGTCCTGCCTGTCCCTGGGGCGGCAAGCAATAATGTTCGTGGCACGCTTGGTTGATATGGGTTACGATTGATTTGGTTATGTTC
>NW_016965021.1:0-372 GCF_001483705.2 Eufriesea mexicana
CCACGATATTAGTCGAAAATGTCAATAAAATTGAATTTTCCATCCCGATACTATAGAAGTGCAATGGCTATAGCTGGACAATACAATCTTACCTCCTTATTTATGCACGAGAGTCACCTCACCACGATATTATTCATAAATGTCAATAAAATGAAATTTTCCAGCCAGATTCTACAGCACTGCATTGGCTATAGCTCGCCAGTAGAATCTTTCCTCCTTATTTATGCAAGGGTGTCAGCTCACCATGATATTAGTCGAAAATGTCAATAAAATTGAATTTCCGAGGCAGATTCTATAGCATTGGAATGGCTATAGCACGGCAATAGTATCTTTCCTCCTTATTTATACAAGAAAGCTATCTCACGACGATAT
>NW_016965022.1:0-2548 GCF_001483705.2 Eufriesea mexicana
TAGTGTCGAGCAAGGTAGAGTAGAGCAATGTGGAGCGCAGGAATCCACCGAATATCAGTTTATAGCACAAAAGTCAAAGTCATACTAACATAACCGCACTTAATCCATCCTAGCCGAACGTAGAATATATATACTTATCGAGCCGTGACCACTATTCCTGGCATCGAAGATGCCAAGCACAGCACATTTGAGCACAGTAGGTTTCAGAAGTACACCTAATAGCAGTGTATGCACAAAAGTCAAAGCCATCCCAACCAAACCTAACCTAACCTAACCTAACCAAACGTAACTTAACTCAACCTATCCATCCACGACAGCCATGTCTGGCCACCACAGAGGCGAGCAGAGTATAGTGGAGCACAGTGGAGCGCAGAAATCAGCCGAATAGCGGTGTATAGCACAAAAGTCAAAGCCATCCTGACCAAACCTAACCAAACGTAACCTAACTGAACCTAACGTGCCTACACCAATATTTCTGACCTCGCCAGAGCTAAGCAGAGTATACTAGAGCACTGTAGGGCGCAGAAATCCGCCGCATTGAGATGTAAAGCAGAAAAGCAAAAGATATCCTAACACAACCCGGCAAAACCTTACCAAACCAAACGTGACCAGACGCAACCTGACGTGCCCAGGCAAATATTGCTGGACTCTCAATCGCCAAGCCGGCCATATTAGGGGAGAGTAGAGCACAGAGGTCTGAGGAATGGCAGTATATAGCATGAAAGTCGGAAACATCCTAACCTAACACAAACAAAGCGTACTTAGCAAAACGTAGCCTAACATAGCTTAACACGCCGCGGCCAATGTTTACGGAATTCCCAGAGCAATGCAGGGAATACTAGATCACAGTAGGGCGCAGAAATCCACCGAGTAGCAGTGTACAGCACAAAGGACATAGCTATCACTAGATCACAGTAGGGCGCAGAAATCCACCGAGTAGCAATGTACAGCACAAAGGACATAGCTATCATATCCTAACCTATTCAACCGTAACCTAACCAAACGCAGCATATCCCAATCTAACGTGCTGAGACAACTACTTTTGTGTTTCCAATCGCCAAGCAGAGAGTATTAGAGCACAGTGGATCGCAGAAATCCACCGAATAGCGGTGTATAGCTCAAAAGTCAAAGATACACTATCCAAACATAACCAAACGTAACATAACCAAACGCAACATATCTCAACCTAACGCGACGAGGCCACAAGTTCTCGCCTCCCCAGAGCCAAGCAGAAAATATTAGAGCAATGTAGAGCGTAGGAGTCCGCCGAATAGCGGGGTACAGCACAGAAGTCATAGATACCCTATCCTAATATAACCAAACGTAACATAACCACACGCACACTAACATTAACGAACGTGCTGAGACCACTATTACTGTCATCCCCAGAGTCGAACAGAGTATAGTAGAGCAAGGTGGAGCGTAGAAATCCACCAACTAGCGGCGTATAGCACAAACATCAAAGCTACCCTATCCTTACCTAACCAATAGTGACATTACCGAACGTAGCATAACAGAAACCATCGTGCCACGACCACTACTGCAGGCATCCCCACAGGCGAGCAGATTACAGTAGAGCCAAGTCAAGCGCTGAAGGCCACCAAATAGCAGTGTATTGCACAAGAAACAAAGCCATCCCATCCAAATATAACCTAACCTTACCTAACCATTCGTAACGTTACACAACCAAACGTGCACGTCCGCTATTGCTGCCCCCCCCCCCCCCCCCCCGCCAGAGGCAAGCAGATACTAGTAGAGCAATGCAGTGTACATATATCGACCGAATAGCAGTGTATGGTGCTAAAGTCAGAACTATCCTAACCAAACCTACCCCAACCAGGAAAAGCCACGCGTAACCTAACTCAACCTAGCGCGCAGAGACGACCATTGCTGGCCTCTCCAGAGTCTAGCGGAATATATTAGTGCACGCTGTAGCGCAGAAAGGGACCGTATAGAAGTGCATAGCACAAAAGTCAAAGCTATCCTATCCTAACATAACCAAACGTAATCGAACGTAACCAAAACATTCCTAACGTGCCAAGACCGCTATTGTTGCCCTCCTCAGAGCCAAGCAGGACATACTAGAGGAGAGTAGGGCTCAGTAATCCACCGCATTGCAGTGTGTAGCACAAATGCCGAAGGAATCCGAATCCAACCCATACAAATGTAACCTAACCAGACGTAGCCTATCTCACATTAACGTGCCGAGATCACTATTAGTGACCTCCCCCGAGACGATCAGAGTATATTAGAGCAACGTAGAGCGTAGAGATCCACCGTATAGCGGAGTATAGCACGAAATTCACAGCTAACCTATCCTAACATAGCCAATAGTAACACCACCGAACGTAACCTAACAAAATCTATCGTACCGCGACCACAATTGCTGGCCTCCACAGAGTCGAGTAGGGTATAGTGGAACAACGAAGAGTTCGGAAACCACCAAATAGCAGTGTATAGCCCAAAAGTCAAGTACACAATATCTTAACCTAACCAAACGTAACATAAGCTAACGTTACATAACTCAAGCTAACGAGCCGCGGACACT
>NW_016965023.1:0-621 GCF_001483705.2 Eufriesea mexicana
CGTTCTACTTGGCTCTGTGGAGGCCAGCAATAGTGGTCGCGCCACCTTAGGTTGAGTTAGGTTTCGCTCAGTTATGTTACGATTGGTTAGGCTCGGAGACGTTAGCTTTGAGTTTTGTGCAATACGCTCCTTCTGGGTGGATGTCTTCAGTCTACTGTGATCTTATATGTTCCGCTTGGCGCTGGGAGGGCGAGCAACAGTTGTATCGTCATGTCATTTTGATTTCGGCCATATTTGGTTAGGTTAGGTTAGGTCAGGTTAGGCTTGGATACGTCTGACGTCTGTGCTTTGCACTGCAATGCTGCGGACCTCTGCGCCCTACTCTGCTCTAGTATAATCTGCGTGGTTCTGCGGAGGTCGTCAGTACTGGCCTAGGCACGTTATGTTCAGATGGAATACGATGGGTTTTGTTATGTTTGGACAGGTTTGGCATGGACAGCTTTAACTTTTCTGCTATACACTGCCATTCGATGGATTTCTGCGCTATGCTGTGTTCGAATGTGCTCTGCTTGGCTCTGGTGAATCCAGCTATAGTGGCCCCGACATGTTAGGCTGTGCTAGGCCAGGTTTGGTTGGGTTACGCTTGTTTGGGCTAGGACAAATGTATCTTTCGTGGTATAC
>NW_016965024.1:0-214 GCF_001483705.2 Eufriesea mexicana
AAAGGCAAGTACAGCCATCTATTTGACAGAGAATAGGACCATTCGAAATCTATAACCTGTTGCTGCTTGGTGAATAGATCGCCAAACGCATTCTATCCAATGGCAGGTACGGCCATCTACATGCCAGAGAATAGGTCTATTCAAAATCTATAATCTGTTATAGCTAGGCGTATAGATCGCCTAACGCCTTCAATCCAATGGCAAGTGCAGTCAT
>NW_016965025.1:0-209 GCF_001483705.2 Eufriesea mexicana
TTCCTCCTTATTTATTCAAGAAATATAGCTCACCACGATATTAGCCGAAAATGTCAATAAAATCGAATTTAGCAGCCAGATTCGATAGCACTGCAATGGCTATAGCGTGCCAATAGAATCGTTCCGCCTTGTTTATGCAAGGATGTCAGCTCACCACGATATTTGTCGAAAATATCAATAAAATTGAATTTTCCATCCAGATACTATAA
>NW_016965025.1:393-1015 GCF_001483705.2 Eufriesea mexicana
CTCACCACGATATTAGTCGAAAATGTCAATAAAATTGAATTTTCCATCCAGATACTATAGAATTGCAATGGCCATGGCTGGGGAATAGAATCATTCCTCCGTATTTAAGGAAGAAAGTTACACCACCACAATATTAGTCGAAAATGTCAATAACATTGAATATTCCGGCCATATTGTACAGCATTGCAATGGCTATAGCGCGCCAATAGTATCTTTCCTCCTTGTTCATTCAAGAAAGATATCTCACCACGATATTAGCCGAAAATGTCAATAAAATTGAGTTTTCCAGACAGATTCTATAGAATTGCAATGGCTACAGCACGCCAATAGAATTCTTCCTCCTTATTTCTGCAAGAAAGTTAGCTCTCCACGGTATTAGTCGAAAATGTCAATGAAATTGAATTTTCGAGCCAGATGCTTCAGCATTGCAATGGCTGTAGCACGCCAATATATTCTTTCCTCATTATTAATGCAAGAATGATAGCACGCCACAATATTCGACGAAAGTGTCAATAAAATTGAATCTTCCATCCAGATACTATAGAATTGCAATGGCTAGAGCTGGCCAATAGTATCTTTCCTCCTTATTTATGCAAGAAAGTTAGCTCGCCACGACATTATA
>NW_016965026.1:0-540 GCF_001483705.2 Eufriesea mexicana
GTTAGGTTATGTTTGGTTACGATTGCTTTGACCTTTGTGTTATACGCTGCTATTCGGTTGATACCTGCACTCTGCTTTGCTGCGCTAGCATCTGCTTGTCTCTGGGGAGGCCAGCAAATGTGGTTGCGGCACGTTTGGTTGGCTCATGTTACGTTTGGTAATGTTAGGTTATGCTATGTTTGGTTAGAATGGCTCTGACTTCTGTGCTATACACAGCAATTCGGTGGATTTCTGCGCCCTACCGTGCCATAGTATGTTCTGCTTGTCTCTCGGAAGACATAATGATCTCTGTGCGTTATGTTGAGCTTTTCTAAGTTTGTTCAGGTTACGTTTCGTTATGTTAGTAGGCGGTAGCTTCGACTATTGTGATATGCACTGCGATTCTATGGATATATGCGCCCTGCTCTTCTCTAATATGTTCTTCTCGTCCCTGAGGAGATCAGCAATAGTGGTGTACGCACGATAGGTTGAGCTGTTTCCCTATGGATATGTTACGTGTGGTCGGGTTAGGATAGGACAACATTGACTTTTGTTCCATAC
>NW_016965027.1:0-862 GCF_001483705.2 Eufriesea mexicana
AAACATAGTATAGCTCAGTATAACGAGTCGCGACCACTGCTCCTGGCCTCCGCTGAGCCATGCTGAGTGTAGCAGAGCACAGTGGATCACAGAAGTTCAACGAAAAACAGTGCATGGTACGAAGGTCAAAACTAATCTGACTAAACTTGTACTAACCTAACCTAACCAAGCGTATCATACCACAACCAGACATGCCACTACCACTATTGCTCGCCTCTCCAGATTAGAGCAGCGTGCAGTGAAGCAATGTTGAGCGAAGATATCCACCGAATAGCATTTTATATCGCAAAAGTCAAAGACACACTAACCGAGCCTTCCAAAACGAACCTAACGGAACGTAACACTACTGACCTTTACGTGCAGAGTCCACTATTACAGGCCTCACCAGCGGCAAGCAAAGCGTACTGTTGCACATGAGATCGCAGAAACACACCTAATAGCGGTGTATAGCATAAACGACGTTTCCTTTACTAACCAAGCTAAACGTAGCATAACCACACGTAACGTAAAACAACCTAACATGACGAGACCACTACTGCTGGCCTCCAGAGAGACAAGCAGTGTGTACTGGAGCACAGTATGGCGCAGAAACCCACCGCATTGCAGTGAATAGCACAAGAGTTGAAAGTGTCCTAACCTAACCTGACCTAACCTAACATAACCGTACGTAACGCAACTCAGCCTATCGTGCCAAGATCACTATCGCTGGCCCAACCAGAGCCAGGCGGAAAGTATTAGAACGCAGCGGAGCGCAGAAATCGGTCGATAGCAGTGTATAGCACACATGTCTAAGCTATCGTATCCTAGCCTCATTAAAGAAACGTAGTCAAACGTGGCGTATCTCAAACCTAACGTACCGGGG
>NW_016965028.1:0-254 GCF_001483705.2 Eufriesea mexicana
GATACTATTGACGTGATATACACATTGAAATGCTATTGAATCTGGTTGGAAAATCCAATATTAATAACGTTTTCGACGAATATTGTGGTGGGCTAACTTTCGTGCCTAAATAAGGAGGGATGATTCTCGTGGCGTGCTATAGCCATTGCAATGCTGTAGAATCTGACTGGAAAATACATTTTTATTGACAATATCTTCTAATATCGTGGTGAGAAAACATTCTTTCATATATAAGGAGGAAAGATTCTACAGGC
>NW_016965029.1:0-307 GCF_001483705.2 Eufriesea mexicana
GAAGTTAGCTCACAAAGATGTTAGTCGAAAATGTCAATAAAATTGAATTTTCCAGGCATATTCAATAGCATTGCGACGGCTGAAGCACGCCAATTGTATCCTTCATCCTTATTTATAAAAGAAAGTTAGCTCACCACAATATTAGTCGAAAATGTCAATGAAATTGTATTTTCCAGCCATATTCAATAGCATTGCGACGGCTATAGCACGTCAATTGAAACCTTCCTCCTTATTTATGAAAGAAAGATAGCTCACCATGATATTAGTCGAAAATGTCAATAAATTTGTATTTTCCAACCACATTCAG
>NW_016965029.1:391-870 GCF_001483705.2 Eufriesea mexicana
AGCTCACCGCAATATTAGCCGGAAGTGTCAATGTAATTGAGTTTTTCAGTCACATTCTAAAGCATTGCAATGGCTACAGCTCGCCAACAGTTTCTTTTCTCCTTTTTTATGCAAGAAAGCTGGCTTACCACGATCTTAGTCGAAAATGTCAACAAAATTGAATTTTCCAGGTGGATGATATAGCAATGCAATGACTATAGCGCGCCAGTAGAATCTACCCTCCTTATTTACGCAATAAAGTTAGCTCACAACGATATTAGTCAAAAAAGTCAATAAAATTGAATTTTCCAGCCAGATTCTACAGGACTGCAATGGCTATAGCTCGCCAATAGAATTATTCCTCCTTATTTATGCAAGAAAGGTGGCTCACCACGATATTGGTCTAAAAGGTCAGTAAAATTGAGTTTTCCTGTCTTAGTCCATTGCATTGCAAGGGCTATAGCACGCCAATAGTATCTTTCCCACTGACCAATGCAAGG
>NW_016965030.1:0-1579 GCF_001483705.2 Eufriesea mexicana
GTCTGTTCTCTACAACATTCTGCTTGGCCATGTGGAGGCCAGCAGCAGTTGTCTCGGCACGTTCGTTTGAGCAATGTTACGTTTGGTGATGTGAGGGTTTGTTAATTTAGGATAGAGTAGTTTTGTCTTTCGTGCTGTACACTGATATTTGATGTATTCCTGCGTCCCTCTATGCTCTACTATGCTCTGCTCGGCTCTGTGGAGGCCAGAAATTGTGGTCTCGACACGTTAGGTTCAGATATGTTACGCTTATTACGTTACGTTTGGCTATGTTAGTATAAGACATCTACTACCTTTGTGCTATACACTGCTATTCGGTGGATTTCTGCGTTCTACTGTCCTCTACTACATTCTGCTTGGCGCTGGTGCGGCCGGCAATAGTGGCCGCGGCACGTTATGTTGAGATGTGTTACGTTTGGTTAGATTACGTTGGTTTGGGTTAGGTTTGGGTAGCTTTGACTTTCTTCTCATACGTTGATATTGTATGGATTTCTGGGCTCTCCTCTCCTCTAGTATGTTCTGCTCGGCTCTGGAGAGGCCAGCAATTATGGTCCCAGCACGTTAAGTTGAGTTAGCCTGCGCTTGGTTAGGTTACGTTTGTTCAGGCTATGCTAGCATATCTTCGACTTTTGTGATATAAACAGCAATGCGTTGGATTTGTTGGCTTTACTGTGCTCTCCTATATTCGACTCTGCCCTGGCGAGGCCAGAAACAGCTGTCCCGGAACGATGAGCAGAGTCATGTAACGTTTGGTGATGTGAAGGCTGGTTTTGTTGGTATAGGGTGATTCCGACACTTGCGCGGTACACTGCTATGCGTTTCTGCGTTCTACTATGCTCTATTTTGACCTGTTTGTCCCGGCGGGGACAACAATCCCGTTCTCGGCTCATCAGTTTGGGATAGGGTACGTTTGGATACGTTACGTATTGCTACGGGAGGATAGGATAGATTTCTCCTTTGTGCTCTACACTGATATTCGGTGGACTTCCGTGCCCTGCTCTCCTGTAATATGTTCTGCGGGGCTCTGGGGATGCCAGAAATGGTGGTCTCGGCACGTTTCGCTGTGTTATATTACGGTTGGTTTTGTTAAGTTTGGTTAGGTTTGGAGAGGATAGCTTTAACTTTTGCGCTATACACTGATATTCGGCGGATTTCTGCTTTCTACATTGCTGCAATATGCTCTGCTCGAATGTGGGGTTGACGGCAACAGTGGACGTGGCACGATAGTCTGACATATGTTACGTTTGGTTAGGTTAAGCTAGATTGGGTTTGGTTAGGATTGCTTTGACTTTTGTGCTATACACAGCTGTGCTATGGACTTCTGCGGTGTATTCTCCTGTAACATACTATGCTTGGCGCTGGGGAGGCCGGCTATAGTATCTTCGGCACTTTAGGTCGGGTTCGGTTACGTCCGATTATGTTACGTCTGGTTAGCTTGGGATACGCTTGGGATAGGGAGGATACGACTTTTGTGCTATACACTGCGATTCTTTGGATTTATGCGCTCTTCTCTCCACTAATATTTTCTGCTTGGCTCTGGAGAGGGCAGCTATAGAGGTCTCGCAACTTAAAGCTGTTT
>NW_016965031.1:0-206 GCF_001483705.2 Eufriesea mexicana
TTCCATACATCCATCCACCCATACAACCACCCATCCATACATCCATCTATCCATACATCTATCCATCCACACATCCATCCATGAATACATTCACACATCCACACATCCATACAACCATACTTCCATACGTCCATCCACACATACATCCAACCATCCATACATACATCGATCCATACATCCATCCATCCATACATCCATCCACCCAT
>NW_016965031.1:290-561 GCF_001483705.2 Eufriesea mexicana
CATCCATACATCCATAAATCCATCCATCCATGCACTCATCCATCCATACGTACATCCATACATCCATGCATACCCCCATACACTCATCCATACATACATCCATAGATACATCCGTAAATGCATCCACACATACATCCATGCATTCATCCATCCATACATCCATCCACTCATACATCCATCCATACATTCATCCATACAGATGTAAATCCATACATCCATACATCCGTACATCCATACATTCGTACATCCATACATTCGTACATCCATACAT
>NW_016965031.1:770-1022 GCF_001483705.2 Eufriesea mexicana
TTCATACGGCCATCAATACATACATTCACCCGTCCATACACACATCCTTCCATACATCCATCCAGCCACACAAACACCCATCCTTACATCCGTCGATCCATACATCTATCCAACCATTCATCCAACTTCCCATACAACCATCCATCCACACATCCACCCATCCATACATCCGTCGAACCATACATACACCCATCCATTCAAGCTCCCATCCATACATCCATCGATCCATACATCTATCCATTCATACATCCA
>NW_016965032.1:0-608 GCF_001483705.2 Eufriesea mexicana
CACGTTAGGTATACTTAGGCATCGGTTCGTTAGGTTACGTTCGGAAGGCAAGGCTAGATTTCCTTGACGTTTGTGCTCCACACTGCTGTCCGGCGGATATCTGCTATCTACATTGCTCTACTATGCTCTGCTCGATTCTGGGGAGCAAGCATTACATATAGTGGCAAGATATGTTGGGTTAGCTTTCGTTTGGTTGGTCTAGGTTAGGATAAGTTCGGTTATTGCGGCCTTGACTTTCGTGCCATACACTGCTAGTCGGTTGCCTTCTGTGATCTGCTGCGCTCTACTACATTCTGCTAAGATACGGGGAGGCCAGGAGCAGTGGTCGCTGCACGTTACTTTCAGCCATGCAACGTTCGTTTGCGTTAGGTGAGGTCAAGATATCTTAAGATATCTACGGCTTTTGTGCTATTCACTGCAATGCGGCGGATTTTTGCTCTCTGCTGTGCTCTTGTATATTCCGCTTGGCCCTGAGGAAACCAGCAATATGATCTATGGTTCTCGGCAAGTTGGGTTGAGCTATGCTGCGCTCGGTTATGTTGCGATTGGTGGGGTTAGGATATGATAGACTAGACATTTGTGCTACACACTCGTATCTGCGGATTTCT
>NW_016965033.1:0-698 GCF_001483705.2 Eufriesea mexicana
AGCATGCCAACAGAATCTTTCCCCCTGATATATGGAAGAAAGGTAGCTCACCTCCATATTAGTTGAAAATGTCAATAAAATTGATTTTTCGAACCAGATTCTTTGGCATTGGGATGACAATAGCACGCCAATAGAATCTTTCAGTCTTATTTACGCAAGAAAGATAGCTAACCACGATATTAGTCGAAAATGTCAATAAAATTTAATTTTCCG
Source organism: Eufriesea mexicana (assembly GCF_001483705.2). Lineage (NCBI taxonomy): Eukaryota > Metazoa > Arthropoda > Insecta > Hymenoptera > Apidae > Eufriesea > Eufriesea mexicana. The sequence continues at coordinate 214 of NW_016965033.1, forward strand.
GCCAGATTCTACAGCATTGCGATGTCTATAGCATGCCAAAAGCATCTATCCACCATACTTATGCCAGGAAGCTGGCACACCACGATATTAGTCGAAAATGTCAATAAAATTTAATTTTCCGGCCAGATTCTACAGCATTGCGATGTCTATAGCATGCCAAAAGCATCTATCCACCATACTTATGCCAGGAAGCTGGCACACCACGATATTAGTCGAAAATGTCAATAAAATTTAATTTTCCGGCCAGATTCTACAGCATTGCGATGTCTATAGCATGCCAAAAGCATCTATCCACCATACTTATGCCAGGAAGCTGGCACACCACGATATTAGTCGAAAATGTCAATAAAATTTAATTTTCCGGCCAGATTCTACAGCATTGCAATGTCTATAGCATGCCAAAAGCATCTATCCACCATACATATGCCAGGAAGCTGGCACACCACGATATTAGTCGAAAATGTCAATAAAATTGAATTTTCCAT
>NW_016965034.1:0-1181 GCF_001483705.2 Eufriesea mexicana
GCCAAGCAGAAAATATTAGAGCGCAGTAGAGCGCCGAAATCGGTGGATAGCAGTTTATAGCACAGGCGTTTATGCTACGGTATTTTAACCTCACCAAGCGTAACATGATTGAACGCGTCATAGCTCAACACAACGTGCCGAGATCAAAACTGCTGGCCTCCCAAGAGCCAAACAGAAAATACTAGAGCACTGCAGTGCGCAGAGGTCTACCGCATTGCATTGTATAGTACAAAGGTCCAACATACCCTGACCCAACTTGGCCTAACCTAACCTAACCTAACGCAGTGTAACCAAGCACAACGTAACGAGACCAATATTGCTGGCCTCCCAGAGACGAGCAGAGCATACTACAGAGCATTAGAGCGCAGATATCCACCGAATAGCGGTGAATAGTACAAAAGTCAAAGTTGCTTATCCCAACTTAGACAAACGTAACATAACCAGACGAAGCCTAACTCAGCCTGACATGACGAGACCTCCACTGCTGCCCTGTACAGAGACAAGCAGAGTGTACTAGAGCACAGTAGAGCACAGGAATCCACCACACTGCAGTGAACAGCACCAAAGCCGAAGTTATGCCAACCTAACCGGACCTAACCTAACCTAACCGAACGCAGCAGATCCGAACATGAAGCGTCGAGACCATTGCTCCTGGACCACACACGACGTAGTAGAATGTAGCTGAGCAGTGTAGATCACTGATATACACCGAAAAACAGTGTAAAGCACGAAGGTAGTATCTTCATTAACCAAACGTAGCGCAACGTAGCCAAACCTATCGTAACATAACTCGATCTAAATTGCCGCGGCCGCTATTTCTCGCTTCCAAAGAGTCGAGCAGAGTATAGTAGAGCACAGTAGAAGACAGAAATCCAACTGACAAAAGTGTATAACACGAAAGTCAAAGATAATCTAATCGAGCTTAGCCTAACCTAACACAACCGAACGTATCCTGACTCGACATAACGTGCCGCGTGAGCTATTTCTCGCGACCCCATACTCGAGCAGAGTATAGTAGAGTAATGTACAGCGAAGTTATCCACCGAATGGCAGCGTATAGCACAAAAGTCGAGGATCTCCTAACCTAATCTGGCCAAACCTATCCTAACCAACCGTAAAATAACTTAGCATAACGTGCCACGACTGCTATTGGTGGCCTTCGGTGAGCCAAGCAGAGCATG
>NW_016965035.1:0-582 GCF_001483705.2 Eufriesea mexicana
GCTATGATGTGATGTGGTGACTACGGCTATTCCACTATGCACATGGTTGTTAAGAATTCGTGCCCTCTGCTCTCCACTAATATGATCTGCTTGGATCTGTGGTGGCAGCAATAGTCGTCTCGGTTCTTCAGGATTAGTTATGTTACGTTGGGTTACGTACGTATGCTCAGGTTAGGTTAGGATAGTTATATCTTTTGTGCTATAAACTTCAATACGGTGGATTTCTGCGCTCTACTGTGCTCTACTATGTTCTGTTTGGCTCTGGGAAAACCAGTGATAGTGGTCCCGGCGCGATAGGTTGTGGTAGGACACGCTCGGTCTGGCCATGTTAGCACTGGTTAGGACTGGATAGCTTCGACTTTTCTACTTTACACTGCGATTCCAAGCATGACAGCGCTCTACCCTCCTTTATTATAATCTGTTTCGCTATGTGGAGGCCAGCAATACCAGTCACGGCATGATAGGTTGAGAGTGATAGGTTGAGCTACGTTTCGCTTTATTAGGTTATGTTAGGTTAGATTTGGTTAGGATGGCTTCCACTTTTGTGCTATACACTGCTGTTCGTTGAATATCTGCGCTTTA
>NW_016965036.1:0-1211 GCF_001483705.2 Eufriesea mexicana
TATGTTACGCTAGGTGAGGTTAGGTTAGTTTGGGCTTGGTTAGGATAGCTTCGTCTATAGTGCTATAAACTGCCATTATAAGGTCCTCTGCGATCTACTCTCGTCTTATATGCCCTGCTTGGAGAAGCGGAGGCCAGCAACTGTGGGCAAGGCACGACAGGTTGCGATTTGTTACGTTTGATTAAGTTAGGCTGTGTCACGTTAGGTTATGTTATCTCTTACATTTTTCTGTACACTGCTATTCGGTGGACTTTAGGGCTCTACTCTGCTCTAGTATGCACTGCTTGGCTCTGGGGCGGGTAGCAATAGCGGTCTCGGCACGCTGGTTTGAGTTAGGCTACGTTTGGCTATGTTCTGTTCGTTTGGGTTAGGTTTGGGTAGCATTGACTTATCTGATGTACACTGCAACCCTATGGACTTCTGCGTTCTGCTCCCCACTAGTGTGCTCTGCTTGGTACTGGGATGGCCAGCAATAGTGGACCAGGCACCTTATGCTGTGTCAGGCTACGTACGGTTAGGTTAAGTTAGGATAAGTATTGTTAGTATAGCTTTAGCTTTTGAGCTTTACACTGCTATTCGGTGGTTACTGCCCTCTACTCTACTCCAGTATGTCCTGCTTGGGTCTGGTGTGGGCAGCAATAGCGGTCACGGTCGGCGAGGTTGAATTATGTTATGTTTGGGTATGTTTCGTTGGTTTTTGAATGGGCTTAGGCAGTTTCGACTTTTCTGATGTACACAACGATTCTATGGATTTTGGCGTTCTGTTCTCCACTAATCTGTTCGGCTTGAACCTGTGGAGGCCAGCAGTAGTGCTCGCGGCGCGTTAGTTTGTGTTTGGTTAAGTTTGGTTACTTTACGATTGGCTAGGTTTGCAGAGGATAACTTTGAGTTTAGAGCTATAGTCTGCTATTAGGTCGATTTCGGCGCTCTACGGTGCTGTAATATACTCAGCTTGGCTTGGGAAGGCCGGAAAGGATGATCTCAGTGCCAGCTTACGTTCGATTATATTGGGTTAGGCTACGTTTGGTCAGTATAGCTTTAACTTTTGTGGTGTACACCGCTATTTGGTGGACTTGTGCGCTCTACTCTTTTCTAGTATGTCCTGCATGGCTCTGTGGAGATCAGCAATAGCGTTCTTTTCACGTTAGTTTTCGTTAGGCAACGTTATGCTATGTTCTGTTGGTTTGTGTTAGATTTGGGTAGCTTTGACT
>NW_016965037.1:0-1220 GCF_001483705.2 Eufriesea mexicana
AAACAGTATACAGCGGAAAAGTTAAAGCTATCCTCTCCCAGCAAAGCCAGGGGTAACATAACTCAACGTAACCTAACTCAACTGAAGCGCGAAGGTAACTATTGCTGGCCTCTGCAGAGCCAAGCAGAATATAGTATAGCACAGTAGAACGCAGAAATCCGCCGCATTGCGGTGTAAAGCATAAAAGACAAAGATAACCTAACCTATACTGACTCAAACTATCGCAACCGAACGTAGCATAACTCAACATAACGTGCCGCGACCACTGCTGCTGACCACCCGAGAGCATAGCAGAATATAGTAGAGCATTGTAGAGCGCAGAAATCCTCCTAATAACAGTGCATATCACGAAAGTAAAAGCTACACTCTCCTAACCTAACCAAACGTAACATTACCGTACGCAACTGAACTCAGCCTAACGAGCCGCGGCCATTCTTTCTGGCCTGTCCAGGGCCATGCAGCAAATACTAGAGGAGAGTAGGGTGTAAAAATCCACAGAATCGCAGTGTATAGCTGGAAAATCAAATACATCCGAACCTAACCCCAACTAACATAACCCAATCTTACGTAGATAAACTCAACTTAACGTGCCGCGACCGCTATTGCTGGCATCCCCAGTGTCTTGCAGATTAGAGTAGAGCAGAGTGGAGGGACGGAATCACCCGAACAAGAGTGTGCAGCGCGAATATCAAAGCGACCCCTACCAAACTTAGCCTAACCTAACATTACCAAACGTAAACCAACATAACCCGATGTGTGGCGACCACTGCAGCTGGCATCGCCAGAGCCAAGCAGAATGCACTAGAGCCGAGTAGAGGGTATAGCATAAAGGTCAAAGCTATATTATCCTAACCTGACATCACCTGAACTAACCAAACGTAGAATAACTAAGCCAAAGGAGCCGAGACCTCTGTTGCAGTCCACACCAGAGCCAAGCAGAGCATATTAGATAGCAGTACAGCGCAGAAGTCTACGAAAGGCGATGAATAACACAAGAGCCAATGCAATCCTTACCAAACGTAGCCTACCATAACCCAAACAACCGTAACCTAGTTCAACCTATCGTGCAACGACCGCTACTGCTGGTCTCCGCAAGGACGAGCAGAATATAGTAGAGCAACGTAGAGCGCAGGAATTCAACGTATAGCCGTGTACAGCGCAAAAGTGAAAGCTACCCTGTCCTAACCTTCCCAAGCGTAACATAACCAACGCAACCCAAC
>NW_016965038.1:0-304 GCF_001483705.2 Eufriesea mexicana
TGTGCTCTTCACTGATATTCGGTAAATTTCTACGCTCCAATGTGCCCTAGTATATTCAGCTTGGCCCTGGGGATGCCAGCAAATGTGGTCTCGGCACGTTAGGTAGGGTAGGTTTCGTTTGTATATGTTACGTTTGGCTAGGTTAGGAGGTGCAGGTTTCACTTCTGTGCCTTACATAGCTGTTCGTTGGATTCCTGTGATCTACTGTGCTCTACTACATTCTGCTTGGCTCGAGGGTGGCCAGCAACAGTGTCGTCTGCACGTAACGATGTGGCGGTTTACGTTCGTTTCGGTTCTGTCAGGC
>NW_016965038.1:9514-10198 GCF_001483705.2 Eufriesea mexicana
ACGTTTCGTTAGGTTAGCTTAGGTTAGGACAAATTATGTTAGGATGTCTTTGAATTTTGTGCTATACACTGCTATTCGGTCAATTTCTGCGCTGTACATTGTTCTACAATACTCTGCACGATTCCTGGGATGTGAGCAATAGTGCCCGTGGCACGTTACCTTCAGTTACGTTACGTTTGGATGGGCTAGGTCAGGTAATGTCTGATTAATGTAGCTTTGACTTTGGCGCTGTACACAGATATTCCTTGGATTCCTGCCCTTCGCTGTGCTCTACTCTAATCTGCTAGAGCTTGGGGAGGCCAGCAATAGTGGTGGCGACACGTTAGGTTGAGTTTGATTACGTTTGGTATTGCACGATTCGTTTGTTTGCGATACGTTACTTATGCCTTTTGCGCTATAAACTACCACCCGGTGCATTTCTGTGCTCTAGTGTGCTATAATATACTTTGCTTCGCTCTGTGGAAGCCAGCAACGGTGGTTTCCGCGCGTTAGGTTCAGATAGATAACGCTTGGCTATGTTACGTTTGGTTAAGCTAGGCGAGGATAGCTTACACTTTAGGGCTGTGCACTGCTGTTCGGTTGATTTCTGCGTTCCACTATGCTCTAACGTGCTATGATTTTCTCTGTCGATGCCAGCTTGGTCGCCTTCCTGGCTTTGAGCAGTGCGGTCGATTTCACGTCGCT
>NW_016965039.1:0-681 GCF_001483705.2 Eufriesea mexicana
TCACGATTTTCTAATCTAATTACGTGCAGTGATCTGTGTTTTAATTAGTTTGCCTGCCTTTTCCCGATTTTAACCGATCGTGTGTGAAAGAGAGTGCCGAATGTGACAGGTCGCGGAAATCTATTACGTCGTTTGATTTTCATCGCTTATATCTTCCGAATTTCTTCAGATTTGCACGATTTTCCAATCTAATTACGTGCAGTGATCCGTGTTTTAATTAGTTTGCCGGTTTTTTTCCGATTTTAACCGATCGTTTATGAACGAGAGTGCCGAATGTGACAGGCCGCGGAAATCTATTACGTCGTTTGACTTTCATCGCTTATATCTTCCGAATTTCTTCAGATTTTCACGATTTTCCAATCTAATTACGTGCAGTGATCTGTGTTTTAATTAGTTTGCCGGTTTTTTCCCGATTTTAACCGATCGTTTATGAAAGAGAGTGCCGAATGTGACAGGCCGCGGAAATCTAGGAGAGTGCCGAATATGACAGGCCGCGAAAAGTTTTTGCGTCGTTTGACTTTCATCGCTTATATCTTCCAAATGTCTTCAAATTTTCACGATTTTCTAATCTAATTACGTGCAGTGATCCGTGTTTTAATTAGTTTGCCTGCCTTTTCGCGATTTTAACCGATCGTGTATGAAAGAGAGTGCCGAATGTGACAGGTCGCGGAAATCTATTAC
>NW_016965040.1:0-514 GCF_001483705.2 Eufriesea mexicana
TACTTGCCATTGGATTGAAGGCGACAGGCGATCTAATCACCAAGCTATGACACCTTATAGATTTTGACTAGGCTTAATCTCTGACAAGAAGATGGCTGTGCTTGCGATTGGTTTGAAGGCGTTAGGCGATATATTCACCAAGCTATAAGAGGTTATAGATTATGAATAGACCTATTTTCTGGCAAGTAGAAGTCTGTACCTGCCATTGGATTGAAGATGCGATAGGCGATCTATTCACCAAGCTATAACAGTTTATATATTTCGAATAGACTTATTCTCTGGCAAGTAGATGGCTGTACTTGCCATTGGATTGAAGGCGTTATGCGATGTATTCACCAAGCTATAACAGATTATAGATATTGAACAGCCCTATTCTCTGGCAAGTAGGTGGCTGTAATGGCCATTGGATTGAAGGCGTTTGGCGATCTATTCGCCGAGCTATAACAGACTTTAGATTTTCAGTAGACACATTCTCTGGCAAGAACATGGCTGTACTTGCCATTGCATTGAAGGC
>NW_016965041.1:0-596 GCF_001483705.2 Eufriesea mexicana
ATAGCATGCCAACAGGACCTTTCCTCCTTATTTATGCAACAAAATTATCTCACCAAGGTATTATTCGAAAATGTCAATAAAATTGAATATTCCACTCCGATTCCATAGCATTGCAATGGCTATAGCATGAGAGTAGAATCTTTCCCCCTTAATTACGCAACAAAACTTGCTCACAACGATATTGGTCGAAAATGTTAATAATACTGAATTTCGAGTCAGATTCTATTACACTGCAATGGCTATTGCATACCAATAGAATCTTTCCTCCTTATTTATGCAGCAAAATTAGCTCACCACCATAATAGATGAAAATGTCAAAAAAAGTGGATTTTCCAGTCAGGTTCTATAGCATTGCAATGGCTATAGCATTCCAATAGAACCTTTCCTCCTTATTTATGCAACTAAATTAGCCCACCAGGATATTAGTCGAAAATGTCAATAAAATTGAATTTTCCAGTCAGATTCTATTACACTGCATTGGCTATAGCATGCCTATAGTATCTTCCCTCCTTATTTATGCAACTAAATTAGCCCACCAGGATATTAGTCGAAAATGTCAATAAAATTGAATTTTCCAGTCAGATTCTATAGCATTG
>NW_016965042.1:0-8830 GCF_001483705.2 Eufriesea mexicana
CAAATGTCTAAACTACCATATCCCAACCTCACCAAACGTAACATAACCAAACGTGGCATATCTTAACCTAACGAGCCGAGGCCACTTTTGCTGACATCCACAGAGACAAGCAGAAAGTACTAGGGCGCAGTAGAACGCAGGAATATGCCGCATTTGGGTGAATAGCACAGAGACCGTAGATATCCAAACCTAACCATCGCAACCTAACCTACACGAAACGAAGCCTAACTCATCCCAACATGGCTAGACCACTATTGCTGACCTCCATAGTGACAAGCAGAATGGAATAGAGCACAGTAGAGCGCAGAAACAAACGGATTGCAGTGAATAGCACTAAGACCGTGGATATATCCTTACCTGGCCTAACCTAACATAACCGAACACAGCATATCTCAACATTACATGCCGCGACATCTGCTCCTGGCCTCCGCAGAGCCAAGCAGAATGAAGTAGAGCACAGTAGATCACAGGAACACGCGGAATAGCGGTGTAAAGTACAAAAGTCAAAGTAGCCTATCCTAACCTAGCCAAACGCAACATATTCAAACTTAACCAAACTCTACCTAACGGGACTAGACAACCTTGCTCACATCCACAGGAGCAAGCAGAGTGTACTAGAGCACAGTAGCGCGCTTAAATCCACCGCACTGCAGTGCAAAGCACAAAAGTCGAAGGTATCCTAACATAACCTGACCTAACCTGACCTAACCAAACGTAGCGTAACTCAGCAGGGAGTGTTGCAACCACTGCTGCCGTACTCCACAGAGCCAAGGAGAATGCAGTAGAGCACAGTAGATCACAGGAATACACCGAATAAGAGTGCATGGCACGAAAGTCAATGATGTCCTAATCAAGCTAAACCTAACCTAACGTAACACAACGTAACCTAACTCAAACTGATGTTCCGCGACCGCTATTGCCCTCATCTCTGGCGTCGAGCGGGGTATAGTTGAGCATTGCATGGCTCAGAAAGCCACCGGATAGCGGTGTATGTTGGAAAATTCGAGGATACGCTAATCAAGCCTGACGCAACCAAACCTAACCGAACGTAGCATAAATGAACATAACGTGCCGGGATCACTCCTCCTGGCCTCCCCAGAGACAAGCAGAATGTTGTAGAGCACAGTACGGCATCGGAATCCATCGAATAACGGTGTATAGCACGTAAGTCAGAGCTATCCCAACCAAACATGTCCCAACCTAACCTAACCAAACACAACTTAACCCAAAATACCGTGCCACGACCACTGTTGCTCGCCTCCCCACGGTCGGGTAGAATATAGTAGAGCAATGTAGAGCGCAGAAATCCAGCGAATCGCAGTTTCTAGTAAAATAGTCAAAGAATTCCTATCCGAGCCTTCCAAACCTATCCTAACGGGACGTAACCTTACTCGACCTTACGTGCCGAGAGCACTACACCTGACGTCCACAGTGACAAGCAGAGTGTGATAGCGCACAGAGGAGCGCAGAAGTACATTGAATGGCAGTGTGTAGCACAAATGTCAAAGCTATCACGTCCTTACTTAACGAAACGTCACCGAACCAAACGTAACCTAACGCAAACATACGTGCCGCCGCAACGACCGCTGGCGTCCCCAGAGCCAAGCAGAACATATTAGAGCAGAGAACAGCGCAGAAATCCACAGAATCGTAGTGTGTAACGGAAAAGTCGAAGCTAACCAACCCTAACCGAAGCCAACGTAACATAGCGAAACGTATCCTATCCCAACTTAAGTTGCCGAGACCACAATTACTGGCTTCCAGAGGGCCAAGCAGCATATACTAGTACGCAGTGGGGCTCAGAAGACCACCGCATTGCAGTGTACGCAACAGAAGTCAAAGATATCCTAACCTAACCCAGTCGAAACTAACCTAACCCAACGTAACTTAACTGAACCAAGCACACCGCGGCAACCATTTTCAGCATCTGCAGAGCAAAGCGGAGCACGCTTGATAAGAGTAGTGCGCCGAAATGCACCGAATAGCAGTGTACGTCAAAAAAGTCAGAGCTATCCTATCCTAACCCAACCCAACCTATCCTAACCAAACGTAATCTAACTCAACCTAACTTATCGCGACCAGTATTGCCGACCACCACAGAGTCAAGCAGAGCATATTAAAGGAGAGTAGAGCGTAGGCATCCACCGAATGGTAGCATACAGCAGGAAAGTCATAGCTGTCCTAACCTGTCCCGGACTAACCAAACCAAAACTAACGTGCGGAGACCACTATGTCTAGCCAGCTCAGACAAAAGAAAGCATACTAGAGCCGAGTAGAGCGCAGAAAACCTCCGGGAAGTAGTGTATAGTAGAAAAGTTAAAAATACCCTGTCCTAACCTAACCAAGCCGTAACGTGACCAAACGTAACATAGCTCATACTAACGTGCCGAGACCAATATTGCCGCCCTCCACAGAGCCGATCTGTATGTGCTAGAGCAAACTAAAGCGCAGAAGGCCACCGAACAGCAGCGTACAGCACAAAAGTCGGGGACACCTTAACTTAACCTGACGCAACTTAACACAAACAAACCTCTGCTAGCTAAACCTAAAGACAGCAGATCACAATTCCGATCCCAGCCAGAGCATTGCAGAGCACACTCGAGCACAGTACATGGGGGAATTCCACCGGGTAGCAATGTATATCACAAAAATCAAAGCTACCCTAACCAAACCTATCCTGTCCTATGCTAACCAAACGTAACCTAACACAACCTGTCGTCCCACGACCACTACTGCTGGCCCCCCAAGAGACAAGCAGAGGCCATTTGTGCAGTGCAGGGCGCAGAAAACCGCCGAATAGCAGTGTATAGTACAAGAGTCAAAGCTACCCGTCATGACCAAGCCAAACGTAACTTAACCAAACGTAACCCAACTCAACCAAACGTGCCGAGACCACTACTGCTGGCCTATCCAGAGGTAAGCAGATTATACTAGAGCGCCCTAGGGTGCAGAAAGCCGCCAAATAGCAGCGTATAGCACAGAAGTCGAAAATATCCAGTCCTGACCGCACGAAGCGAAACGTAACCATACGTAACATAAATAAAACCAACTTGCCACGACAACTACTGCTGGTCTCCAAAGTGTCGAGCAGAGAATAGTAGAGAGATGTAGAGCGCAGAAGTCCACCAAATAGCAGTGTAAAGCGCAGAGGTCAAAGCCACCCTAGCCAAACACAAGCTAACCTATCGTAACCAAACGTATTCCTACTCAACCCAACGTGTTGAGGCCACTATTCCTGGCCTTCCCAGAACCAGGCAGAGCGTACTAGATCCCAGTAGAACGCACCAGTACGCCGAATAGTAGTGTATAGCACAATAGTCAGATCCACCCTAGCCCAACGTATACAAACGTAGCAGAGCCGAACGTAACCTAACATAACCTAGCGTGCACAGGCCACTATTTCAGTCCTCCCCAGGGCGCGGCAGAATATAATGTAGCCCAGTAGAGCGCAGAAATCCGCAGCATAGCAGTGCAAAGCACAAATGTTATAAATATCCTAACCCAACCTGTCATTATCTAACCTAACCAAACGTAGCCTATCTGAGAATAACGTGCCGCGACCACCACCGCTGGTCCTCCCAGAGCCAATCTGAACGCATTAGAGCACAGCAGATCGCAGAAATGCAACGGGTAGCAGTGTTTGTCACAGCGGTTGGAGCAAACGTCTCCTGACATAACCAATCGTGACATAACCAAACGTAGCATAAATCAACATATCGTACAGCGAACACTGCTGCTGCCCTTCCCAAAGGAAGGCAGAGTATATTAGAGGAGTGTCGAGCCCAGGGGTTTACAGAATCGCAGTGTATAGCGCGAAGTCACGGCTATCCAGACGTAACCAAGGCTAACATATCCTACCCAAACGTAGCATAACTCAGCCTAGCGCTCCGAGACCACTATTACTGGCCTCCATAGAGTCGAACAGAGTATAGCAGGGCAACTTAAATGGTAGAAATCCACTGAATAGCGGTGTCAAGCTCAAAAGTCAAAGCAACCCTGTCCTAATCCATAGGAACGTAATATAGTCAAACGTATCGTACCAAAACCGAACGTGCGGCGACCAGTATAGCTGACTTTCACAGAGACAGGCAGAGCATATTAGAGGAGAGAACAGCGCAGAAATCCACAGAATCGTAGAGTACATCGGAAAAGTCGAAGCTATCCACACCTTAACCTAATCCAACATAACCTAGCCAAATCAAACGTAGAATACCTCTGTGAGAGGTGCCGATACTAATATTTCTGTCTTTCCAGAGCCAAGCTGACCATACTAGGGTGCCGTAGAGTGCAGAAATCCGCCGAAATTCTGTATATAGCGCAAAAGTCCAAGCTGCCCTCGCCTAGCCTGACCAATCGTAACATACCAGAGCGGAGTAGAGCGCAGATGTCCACCGAAAAGCAGTGTATATCACGAATGTCAAAGCAATCCTCCCATACGCTAATCTAAACTAACCTGAAGGAACAAAACATAGCTCGACATTTCGTGCCGCGACCACTGTTGCTGACCTCCCCACGGTCGAGTGGAGTATAGTACATCAATGTAGAGTGCAGAAATCCGCCGAATAGCAGTGTATAGCACAAAAGTCATAGTCACCATAACCTAACCAAACCTAACCTGACCAAACTTAAAGTAGAATAACTAAACCTAGCGAACCGCGACCTCTATCGCTGACTTCGTCAGGGACAAGCAGAATATGATAGAGCGCAGTAGAGCACAGAAGTCCATTGAATATCTGTGTTCAGCACATAAGTGAAAGCTATCCTAACATAACCCAACCATACCTAACCAAAACAAACGCATCCCATCTCGACCTAATCAGCCGGGACCTCTATTGCTGACCTCCGCGTCCCCAAGCAGTGCATGTTATAGGAGAATAGATCTCTGAGGTTCACAGGATGGCAGTGCATAGCACGAAAGTCAAAGACATCCCAACCTAACCCAAACAAACCTAACCTAACCAAACGTAGCGTAACCCAACCAAACATGCCACGACCGCTATTGCTGCCCGCCTCCCCCTGAGATAAGCATATGGTAGCGGAGGAATGTAGTGCACAGGTATCGGACGAACAGTAGTTTATAGCAGAAGAGTCAAAGCTATAGTAGCGTAATTTTACCAAACATAACGCAACCAAGATTAATATAGCACAAACTTGCGTGCGGGCACCACCATGTCTGGCCTCTCCAGAGCAAAGCATAACGTACTTAAGCACAGGAGAGCGCAGGAATTCACGTAATAGCAGAGCATAGCACAAAAGTCAAAGTATGGTCACCTAACCGAGCCAAACGTAAGCTATCTCAACATAAAGTGCCGAGACCATTATTACAGGCAACCACAGGGCCAAGCAGAATATACTGCAGCACAGTAGAGAGCAGAAATGTACCGGAGTGCAGTGTACAGCGCAAGCTCAAAGATATCATAACCATACCTGGCATAACCTAACCAAACCAAAAGTAGCATAACAAAGCATAGCATGCCAATGCCGCTATTGCTGTCTTTCTCAGAGCCAAGCTGAACATACCAGTTCACAGTATAGCGCAGAAATCCGCGGAAAACAGCGTACAGCGTAAAAGTCGGAGCTATTCTCTCCTCGCCTAACCACTTGTAACATACCCAAACCCAACATAATTCAACCTAACGAGCCGAGACCGCTATTACTGGCCACGCCAGAGACTGGCAGAGCGAAGCAAATTACAGAAGAGCGCAGAAATCCACCGAATAGCAGTGTATAGAACAAAAGTCGAAGCTATCATCTCCTACCATAACAAAACGTAACATAACCGAACGTAGCCTACCACATCGGAATGTACCGATACCACTATTACTGCACTCCCCAGGGTGGAGCAGTGTATAGCAGATCACAGTAGAGCTAAGGGGTACATAGAGTAGCAGTGTTGAGCACAAATGTCAAGGATATCCGAACCTATCCCGAAATAACCTAACCTAACCAAATGTAATCTAACACATCCTAACGTGTCGCGATCACTATTTCTGGCATCCTCAGAGCTCAGCGGAGCATATTAGATCACACTAGAGCGCAGAAAGGCATCAAATAGCAGCGAAGAGCACAATGGTCAACGCTATCCTAACCGCACCTGGTCTAACCTAACCAAATCAAACGTAGACTGACTAAACCTAACGAGACGAGGCAGACATTGCTGGCCTCCGCAGTCCCAAGCACAACATACAAGAGCTCAGCAGAGCGCAGATATCCACCGAATAGCAGTGTATACCACGAAAGTCCGAGCAATGGGAGCCTCACCCAACCTTACGCAGCCTAAAAAAACGTAGCATGAATAAACCAATAGCATCGAGACCACAATTGTTGCCCTCCTCAGGAATGAGCAGAGCATATTAGACTAGAGCATAGCGCGGAAATCTGCCGAACAGCAGTGTACAGCACAAAGGCCAAAGCGAGTGCCCCTAATCTAACCAATCGTAACGTAACCAAACGTAGCCTAACACAACATAACGCGACGAGATCACTATTGATGGTGTAACCAGAGACTGGCAGAATACGGTAGAGCACAGTAGAGTCCGAATGTCGACATGATAGCTGTGTTGAATGCAGAACACAAAGCTGTCCTAACCAAACCGAAAGATACCTAACCCGAACAAACGTAATATAACTCAATCTAACGTGCAGAGACCAATATTGCTGGCCTCATAAGAGACAAGCAGAGCATATTAGAACACGGTAGAGCGTAGAAATCAACCGAATAGCAGCGTAGAGCAGAAATGTCAAATCTATACTCCCAACCCTAACCCAACTTAATCTGACCGAACGTGACATAACTCAACATATCGTGACAGGTTCGCTATTGGTGTCCTGCCCAGAGTCGAGCACAGTATAGTAGAGCAATGAAGAGCGTGGACATCCACCGGATAGCAGTATATAGCACAAAAGTCGAAGCTATCCATTCCTAACCTAGGCAAGCCTTACATAGCCAAACGTAACAGAACCCAACCTAACGTGCCGCGACCACTATTCCTGGCGTCCAAGGGAATAAGCAGAGAGTGATATCGCACAGTAGAGCGTTGTGGTCCATTGAAAAACATTGTGTAGCACGAAATTCAAAGCTATACCAACCTTACCCATCGTAACGTGACCTAACCAAACGTAATTTGAGTCAACCGAACCACCCGCGACCTCTATTGCTGGCCTCCCCAGAGTCAGGCAGAACATACTAGGGGAGAGTAGAGCGCAGAAGTCCATCGAAACGCGGTGTGCAGCAGAAACCTCAAAGACATGGAGACCTAACGCAGACAAACGTAACCTAATATAATGTGGCCGAACACAACATAACTTGCCGCGACCAGGGCTTCTTTCCTCCACGGGGCCCAGCATATTATAGCCGAGCACAATAGAGGGCAGGGATCCACCGGAAAACTGTCTAGCGCGAAAGTCACAGCTATCCAAATCAGACATAGCCTTACCTGCCATAACGGAACGTAAACTAACACAACCTGACGTGCCACGAACACTATTGCTGCCCACCACATCGTCGAGCAGAACATAGTAGAGGGGAGTAGAGCGCAGAAATCCACCGAATAGCAGAGACCAGAAAATAAGTCAAAGACATGCAAACCTAGCCTGACGTAAACAGAACTAACCAAGCGTAGAATATCCAAGCACAGTTCGCCGCGGCTACCATTTCTGGCCTGCCCAGAGCAAGGCAGAGAATATTAGATCACAACAGTGCACCGAAATCCACCTAATAGCAGTGTATATTACAAATGCCGACGCTATCCTACCCGAAACTATCCAAATATAACATAACAGAACGCAACATAACTCAATCTAACTTGCCAGACCGTTATTGCTGACCTACCTAGAGCAACTCAGAACATATTAGAGCACAGTAGAGCACAGAATTCCACCGAAAAGCGATGTATACAGCAAAAGTTAAAGACAGCGCTTCATACACAAGCCAATCGTAGCATAACCAAACGTAACATAACAAAACCTCACGTACCCCGACCACAAATGCTGGCCTCTCCAGAGCCAAGCAGAATATGCTACTGCACAGTAGAGCGCAGAGTTCCTACGAATAGCATTTCATACCACAAAAGTCAAAGATATCCTATCCAAACTTAACCAATCCTAACACAAACAAACGTGACTTGAATCAAACAAATGTGCCACGACCAACATTGCTGGCTTCCCAGAGACAAGCAGAACACATTAGAGGAGAGTGGAACGCAGAAATGCTCCGGATATCAGTCTATAGCAAAAAAGTTGGAGCTATCCTTTGCTAACGTAAACAATCGTGACATAACCAAACGTTACGTGACAAAGGATAACCATCCGAGACCATGATTGCAGTCTTCACCAGAGCGATGCACAACATATTAGGGGAGAGTAGGGCGCAGAAATCCATAGAATCACAGCGTATGGCAGAAAAGTCGAAGATACACGAACGTAACCAATGCCAGGTTAAACCAAGCACACGTAAAGTAACGCAGACTAACGTGCCGCGGCAACAGTTCCTTGCATCCCCAGAGCAAAGCAGACCATATCCGAGCGTGGTGCAGCGGAGAAATCCACCAAAAATCAGGCAGTGGCGCCAAAGTGGGAGCTATCCTATCCTAACCTAACCAGGCGTAACACTACCAAACGTAACTAAACCAAGCCTAACGCGCCACCAGAACCATTGCTGTCCTCCCCAGGGCCAAGTAGCACATATTAGAGGAGAGTAGAGCGACGAAACCTATAGAATCGCAGGGTACAGCAGAAGTGTCAAATATATCGAAACCTAACCAAACTAACTTAACCTAACCTAACGTGGCGAAGATCAACATAACGTGCCGCGACCACTATCGCTGGCCCC
>NW_016965042.1:11433-12422 GCF_001483705.2 Eufriesea mexicana
AGCTGAACGTAACATATCTCAACCTAACGTGCCGAGACCACCATGTCTGGCCTGCCCAGATCCGAGCAGAAAATACTAGAGCACTGCAAATGGCAGAAATCCACCGAAAAGCAGAGCATGGCACAAAAGTCTAAGCTATTGTTTCCTAACATAGCCAAACGTGTCATAAGCAAACGTAGCATAACGAAACCTAACGCACCGAGACCACTATTGCTAGCCTCTGAAGAGCCAAGCAGAGCATATTCGAGCACATTAGAGCGCAGAAATCCACCAAAGGTCAGTGAGTAGCGCAAAAGTCAAAGTATCCTGTCCTAACCTAGCCAAACGTAAAATACCCAAGCGTAGTGTAACTCAACATAACGTGACGAAACAGATATTCCTGGACCCCCAGTGCAAAGCAGAACATATTCGAGCACAGTAAAATGCAGAAAACCGGCGAATAGCAGTGTACAGCGCAAGAGTCAAAGTAGCCTATCCTAACCAAGCCAAACGTGACATATCAAACGCAACGAATCTAAACCTAGCATCACGATGCAATTATTGTTGTCCTATACATAAAGAAACCTAATGAACCAGAGCAGTGTACAGCGCAGAAATCCACCGCCATTCTGTGAATAGCACAGGAGTCGAAGATATCCTAACCTAACGTAACAAAACCTATCCTAACCAATCGTAACCTGACTAAACCTGACGTGCGGAGACCACTATTGCCGGCCTGCCAAGAGACCAGCAAAAAGTATTAGAAAACAGTAGAGCGCAGAAATCCACAGATAGCAGTGTATAGCACAGAAGTCCATGATATCCTATCCTAACCCCACCAGACACAACATAACGGGGCGTGGCATAGATCAACGCAACTTGCCGAGATCAATATTGCTGGTTTCCCCAGGGCCAAAAGGATTATACTAGAGCGCAGCGGAGCGCAAAAATCCACCGAATTGCAGTGAATAGCACAAAAGCCGCAGGTATCGTAACATAACCTGACCTCA
>NW_016965043.1:0-838 GCF_001483705.2 Eufriesea mexicana
AAAGGTATCCAGACCTACCACAAACTTAGATAGCCAAACCAAATGTAGCCTAACTCAATCTAATGTGCCGATACCACCATTATAGGCCTGCCCATACACGAGCAGAGTATAGTAGAGCAGTGTAGAGCACAGGAATTCACCGGATATCAGTACATTACGCAAAAGTCAATGCTATCCTCACCTAACCATTCCAAACGTAATATAACTGACGTAGCTAACTTAACATATCGCGGAAGGGCCGCTGTTGCTGGCCTCGCCAGAGGCGAGCAGGTTATAGTGGTGCACAGAAGAGTGCTGAAATCCACCGAATAGCAGTGTATACCACGAAAGTCAGAGCTATTCACACTTAACTCAATCTAGCGTACCACATCCAAACGAAGCCTATATCAACCTAACATACCGCGACCACCAAACTGCTGGCCTCCCCAGTGCAGAGCAAAGCATATTGGAGTACACTGGAACCCAGAAATCCACCGAATATCAGTGTATAGCACAAAAATCAAAGCTGCCCTTTCCTAACAAAACCAAACCTAACATTACCATACGCAGCACGTCTCAGCTTAGCTAGACGAGACCTCAACTTCTGGCATCCACAGGACCAAGCAGAGAATATCAGAGCACAGTAGAGCGCCGAAATCCACCGTAGAGCAGTTTCAAACACAAAAGTCAAAATTAGACAAACCAAACGAGACCTAACCTAGCCAAGCCAAGCGTAACCTAACCCAACCTAGTGTGCTGAGACCGCAATTGTTGTCCTCCCGAGAGTCGAACAGAGTATAGTAGAGCAACGTAGATCGCAGATATCAACCGAATAGCTGTGTATCGCGCATAAGTCGAA
>NW_016965044.1:0-644 GCF_001483705.2 Eufriesea mexicana
AAGAGCATTACAGTCCCTCCCGGTGCAAAGCAGAAAGTATTAGAGCACAATAGATCGCAGAAACCCACCGAACAGCAATGTATAGCACAAAAGTCAAAGCCCTCCTATCCTTACCTAACGAAGCCTAACGCAGACATGCGAAACATAACTCAACCTAACGCGCCGAAACCACAATTGCTGGACTCCCCAGAATAATGCAAAAAATATTGGCGCACGGTAGAGCGTAGAAGTCCACTGAATAGCAGTGTATAACACAAAAGGCAACTCTACCCTCTCAAAACCTATCGAAGCGCAATATTAACAAACGTAACCTAACTTAACCTGACGTGCCGAAATCACTATCGTTGGCCACCATAGAGACAAGCAGAACAAGCTACAGCACAGCAGATCGCAGGAATCCACCGGACAACAGTTTATACCACGAAAGTCGAAGCTACCCAAAACATAACACAGACTAACATAACCAAACCAAGCGCAGCCTAACTAAACCTGTCGCGCCGAGAGCACCATTACTGGCACCTCAATCATGGACCAGCAGAGTATTGTAGATCAATGTAGAGCGCAGAAATCGAACGGATATCTGTTTATAGCACAAAAGTCAGCGCTATCCTTTCCTAACCTACCCAAAGGAAACATAACCGAAC
>NW_016965045.1:0-983 GCF_001483705.2 Eufriesea mexicana
TAATCCAACTGCAAGAATGCTCTATTGGTAGATGCACGTGGTACCGTACAGTCACCTGTAAGAGTCTCTAGCCACAACCGTATTATACGCTAATTATTCTAGAATTGCTGCGGAATCTATATTATCAGTGAACAACGATATTCAAGCGTTAGAATACGGTGACGATGGCTGTACTCAGTACTGTGTTGCCAATTGTTAATATATCGAGGGATAATGGATCTGCACTTCTCGTTCTAAAATTGCTGTAGAATATGCAACTTCATTGACCAACTTAATCCACAGGCAACAGTGCTCTGTCGATAGCTGTACTAATTAACGTATCGTGAATACTATACGTCTCTTGCCGCACCGTAGTGTACATACCTTATTCCAGAATTACATAGGAAGTTACACCATCAGTGAACAAAGTAGTCCAACGTCTGCAATACTGTGATGATGGCTATAATCTGTAATGAGTTGTCAATTGTTAATATCTCGTGGGAGGGAGGGATTGCAGTTTGCCATTCTAGAGTGTTTACTCAACTTAAATTGTCATTGAACAGTTTATTCCAGCAACTATAGAGCATTATTGATGGATGTAATACGTACCGTACTGTGAACTGGAAATGTCTCAAGACATAACCGCAATATACATTGACTATTCTCGAATTGCTTTGGAACAGACATTATCAGTGAACAATGGTATTTAACAGTTACAGTACTGTGATGATGGCTGTACTCGATACTGTTTTGTCTCTAGTTAATATCTCGAGGGATGGTGCATCTGCATCTATAGTTCTAGAATTGATGTGGAATATACAACATCAGCGAAGCGATTAATCCAACGGCAACAGTTCTCTGTTGGACGATGTACTAAATGCAATACTTACAATTGTAAATATCACTTGCCACAGCCGAACAATACGTGGGTCATTCTATGACCAGTATCGAATTCACATCATCTGTTTACAAAGTAGCACAACTGCTATGTTACTGTAATGATG
>NW_016965046.1:0-502 GCF_001483705.2 Eufriesea mexicana
CGCCAAAAGTATCTTTCCTCCTCATTTATGCAAGAAAAGTAGCGCACCAAAATATTATTCGAAGATGTCAATAAAATTGAATTCTCCGGCAAGATTCTATAGCATTGCAATGGTTACAGCTTGCCAATATAATCTTTCCCCCTTGTTTATGCAAGAAAGTTAGCTCCCCACGGTATTAGTCAAAATGTCAATAAAATTGAATTCTCCGGCAAGATTCTATAGCATTGCAATGGTTACAGCTTGCCAATATAATCTTTCCCCCTTGTTTATGCAAGAAAGTTAGCTCCCCACGGTATTAGTCAAAATGTCAATAAAATTGAATCTGCCGGGCACATTCTATATCATTGCACTGGCTATAGCACGCCAGTAGAATCTTTCCTAGTTATTTATGCAAGAAAGGCAGCTCACCACAATATTAGTGGAAGATGTCAATAAAAGCAATTCTCCTGCCGGATTCTACAGCACCTGAACGGCTATAGCACGCCAATAGAACCTTTCCTCC
>NW_016965047.1:0-539 GCF_001483705.2 Eufriesea mexicana
AGTCGAGCAAAGTATAGCAAAGCATTGCAGCTGGTAGAAGTCCAGCGAAAAGCAGAGTAGTGCACAGAAGTCAAATATATAGTGGCCGAACCTGTTCTAACCTAACCTAACCTAACGTAGACTAACTCAACGAAACGTGCCGGGACCACAACCGTATGCGCCCCTCCCCCCACCAAGCAGAACATATTAAAGCACAGTAGGGTGCAGATATCCGCCGAATGGCAGTGTATAGCCAAAAGTCAGAGCTAGCCCCACCTATCCTAACCAATCGTAAACAAACCGCGCGTAGCCTAACCCAACCTCTCGTGTCCCGACCACAATCGCTGGCCACCACAGAGTCGAGCAGAGTATAGCAGAGCTATGTAGGGCGCAGAAATCCACCGAATATCTGTATACAGCATAAAAGTTGAAGGTATACGATCCGAACATTATAAAACCACACCTAACCAAGCGTAGAATAGCTAAACCTAACGAAACGAAACCTCTATTGCTGGCTTCCCCAGAGGCAAGCAGAACATATTAGAGCGCAGTGCAGCGCA
>NW_016965048.1:0-875 GCF_001483705.2 Eufriesea mexicana
TTATCCTATCCTAACCCAAACAAGCGTAACATACTCGAACGTAACCTAACACTACCTAACGTGTCCAGACCAATATTTCTGGCCTCCCCGTAGCCAAGCAGGACGCATTGGTGGCGAATGCAGCACAAAAGTCAATAGAATGGCAGTGTATTGCTGAAAACTCAAAGCTATTCATACCTAACCCATGCCAAAGTAACATAGCCAAACATAACCTAATACAGCGTTACCTGCCGCGGCCACTATTTCTGGCCTCTCCAGGGCAGATTAGCGTATATTATATCACATTAGAGCGCAGAAATTCACTGAGCAGCCGCGTACAACACAAATGTGAAAGCTGTTATGTCCTAACGGAATCAAACATAACATAACCGAACGATATTTAACTGCACCTAACGTGGGTAGCCCACTATTGCTGAAATCGCCAGGGCCAACAACCAGGGCCAACCAGAATACGATAGAGCACAGTAGAGCGCCAAGCCCCACAGCAATTCAGTGTAAAGCACATATGACAGACAGAACCTAACCTAACCTGTCCTAACCTAGCCCAACCTGACCTAACTTAACCTAACCAACCGTAGCCTAACTGAACATAACGTGCCGAAATCACAATTGCTCTCTTTCCCAGAGCCAAGCTGAAAATATTACAGCAGAGTGGGTCGCAGGAATCCACAGAATGGCCGTGCTTAGGACAAATGTCAAACCTATATGCTCCTAACGTAACCAATCGTAACATGCACGAACGTAACCTAACCCGACCTATCGTGCCGCAACCGCTATTGCTGTACTCCCCGACGCAAAGCAGAACATGTTATATGAGAGTAGATCGCAGAAGTCCAAATAATGGCCATGTACGGCAGAAAAGTCAAAGCTACCGT
>NW_016965049.1:0-714 GCF_001483705.2 Eufriesea mexicana
TCGGCGTCGGAAGGGCCAAGCAGAGCATACTGGAGCACAGTAGAGCGAACTTATCCTCCGAATTGCAATGTATAACACAGAAATCGAATTTATTCTCCCCTAACTTGACCAAACGTGTCATGACCAGACGTAATGTGACACTTCGTTGGGCACCACGACCGCTTTCGCTGGTCTCGCGAGAGCCAAGCAGCGTATAGCAGAGCAACGTAGACGCAGAAATGCACCGAACTGCAGCGTACAGCACAAAAGTCTAAGCTATGCTACCCTAACTTAACCAATCGAGACATAATCAAACGCAACATAACTCGGACTAGCGTGCCGAGACCACTATTGCTGCAGTCCTCGGCGCAAAGCGGAACGTATTAGTGAAGATTAGAGCGCAAGATTAGAGCGCAGAAATCCGTCAAGTCGCAATGCATAGCACAGGAGTGGAAGCTACCCCATCCAAACATAAACAAACGTAACGTAGCCAAGCGCATCCTAGCTATACCTTACGCGAAGAGACCTCTATTGCTTTTCCCTCCAAATCCAAACAGAATACACTAAAGTAGAGTGGATCGCTGTATTCTACCGCATTGCAGTGAATGGTACAAAAGGTCAAAAATAACCTAACCTAACCTTACCAAACGTAACATAACCAAACGATACCTTACTTTGCCTAACGTGCCGCGACCACTGCTGCTGGTCTCCCGAGAGTCGGGCAGAGTATAGTGG
>NW_016965050.1:0-621 GCF_001483705.2 Eufriesea mexicana
CGAACTTGGCCAAATATAACCTAGCCGAACGTAACCTATCCCAGCCTGACGTGCCGCGATCACCCTTGCTGTGCTCCCCAGTGTCAAGCGTAACGTACGGGACTGGAGACTTGCGCGGAAACCCATAGAATCGCAGTGTATGGCACAAAAGTGAAACGTACCCTATCCTAAGGAAGCAAATAGCAACACAGTCGAACATGACGTAACTGAATCCATCGTGCCGCGACCAATACTGCTGACCTCCACGGAGCCGGGCAGAACATATTAGAGGAAAGTAGGCCGGAGAAACCCATAGAATCGCAGTGTATAGCAGAAAAGTCAAAGCTACACTGTCATAACCCTATCAAACGTAACATAACGTAACGTACCCGAACTGAACGTGACTTGTCGCGGCCACCATTGCTGGCCTCGCCAGGGCGAAGTAGAAAGCATTCGAGCACAGTCGGGGGCAGAGATCCACCTGATAACAGTGTATAGTTCGATAGTCGAAGCTATGCTAACCGAACATAACAAAACCTAACATAACCAAACGTAACCTAACACAAACTAGCGTGCCGAGTCGAATATTGCAGGCCTTATCAGAACCATGCAAAGAGCATTGGAGCGCAGTAGGTAGCAGAA
>NW_016965051.1:0-512 GCF_001483705.2 Eufriesea mexicana
TTGCTAGTGAATTTATGTCGTCAGTGGACAGATTACTCCAGTGACACAAGTGCTATGCTTGTGAAATTACTAAGTCCTTCACTCTTAGTTGTACGTAACTATAGCCCTAGCCGTCATATACATTGATTATTCTAGAATTGCTTCTGAATTAGAGTCATCAATGATCAAATTCTTCCCACACCAGCAGTAATGTGATGACGGCTGGAATCAGTACTCTGTTGTTAATATTTAATATTTCGAGAGATAATGGATATGTCCTTCGCGATTACAGGATTGCTGTAGAATCTAAATTATCATTGGTCAGATTAATCCAAACACATCATAGCTTTTTTCGGGTATGTCCTAAGTACAGTACTGCCAACTGGAAATATCTCCAGCCACGACCATACCATGTATTGATAATTCCAAAATTGCTTCGAAATTGATGTCATCAGTGTACAAAGTGGTCTAGTGTCTACATTACTGTGATAGCGGCTGCACTCCATACTCTGTTGGCAATTGCTAACATCTCG
>NW_016965052.1:0-2739 GCF_001483705.2 Eufriesea mexicana
AATCATGATTTCGATCCTATAGCTACTCTGGTATGACAAAAGAGAGTTCCTATACCGCACGAGACATTAACAACTGATAACACACTAGTAAGTCGAGTCATTATCACAGTACTGCAGCCGTGGGTTTAGTTTGTTCACTGATGACGTAGATATCAAGACAAGCCTTAAGAAATTAATGTGTACATCTGTTATGGCTGGAGACATTTAAAATTAGCGGTACGGTTGTTGGTATATCTACCAATGCAGCACTGTAGATGTGGGTTAATTAGAGATTATTGAAATCCTATTGCAACTCTAGAAAGACAAAGGACTGAACCACTATCGCTCGAGTCATTAACAATTTGCTATGCAGTCCATAGTGCGGCCATGATCACAGTACTTTAGCCGTTCTACTATCATCTTCACTGATAATGTATGTTTAACATCAATTCCGCAATGTTCAGTTTAGAGTACGGTTATGGCTACAAATATTTACAATTGACAGGTAGGTACATGGTGCATGCATCAACAGATCACTGCTGCTGTAGGATTAGCATGTTCAGTGATGACTTAGACCACATTGCTGTTCTAGAATGACGAAAGACTGCTCCGTTATTCATCGGCGCATTAGCAACTGACAACACAGTACTAAGTGCAGTCATAACCTCAGTAATGCAGTAGGTGGGTTAATATGTTCACCGGTGACTTAAGTTCAGCAGTGTTTCCAGAATAATCAATGCACACGACAGTTAAGGACGGAGATACGTAGAACTGCCAGTACGGCAGATGGTACATCCGCCAATAGAGCACTGCAGCCGTCGGATTAGTCTGACCAGTGATGTCTTAAATTCCACAGTAGTTCTAGAAAAATCAAAGTACACATCAGTTAAGGCAAGAGATATTTACAATTCTCTGAACCGTAGACGGGACGTCCACAAACAGCGTACTGCTGCCGTTGGAATAATCTGATCAGCAATGATTCAAGTTATAGAGTTGTTCCAAAATAATCAATGAACGTATGAATTGTTGCCAGAGATATTTACAACTCCCAGAATGGCATCCTGCACATCCACCTGTCGAGCACAGCATCGGGTGGATTTTTCTGTTCATTGATGTTCCGTATTCCCTTACATTTCTATATTGGCGAAGGATTTACCCATTATCGCTGGAGACATTAACCATTGACGGAGCAGTATGGAGTGCAGCCATTATCACCTCATCGAGGCCGATGGAATAGCTTGTTCACTGATGATGTAAATTCCAAAGCAACTCTAGAATAGTCAATGTATATATCATTTCCATATAGAGGTATTCACAACTCCCAGAACGGAAGTTGGTACATCCACCAATAGATCACTGCAGATTTTGGACTGATATGATCGATGATCATTTAAATTGCTCAGTTGTTCTAGACTATTCAAGGTATACATCAGTTATGGCTAGAGATAATTACTATTCCGCGTACAGTAGAGGTTACGCTCACAAACAGAGTAATATAGCCGTTAGATTAAGCAGCTCAGTGATGATGTAATTTCTATTGCTATTCTAGAATCATAAAAGGCATATCAGTTTCCGCTCGAAGAATTAATAACTGACAACATAGTACTAACAGCAGGCATCATCACAGAGCTGCAGCCGTTGAATTAATTTTTTCTCTGATGACCTATATTCCACAGTTGCTCAAGAATGATCAAAGCACGCATCAGGTATGGCAAGGCTTAACCAAAATTCCCTTTACGGTAGTCGGTACATTCACGAATAGACCACGGTAGCCATTCTATTAATATATTATCTGATGATATAAGTTCCAGGACGTTGGAATAATATGCTCACCCATGACACAAGCTTTGCAGCAGTTCTAGAATGACCATTGCATAGTACCCTTATGGCTCGAGATATTTACAATTGACAGTACGGCATCTAGAACGTCCGTCGAAAGATCATTGCAGCCGCAGAAATACCTTCTCAATTATGGCGTAGAAGGTACAGCAACCGTATAATGACAAAATACAGATTCTTTACATATCGAGATAATAGCATTTGTCAAGATATAGCTGTATGCGGCCTGCATACCATTACTGCAGCCGTTGGAGTAATCTATTCCCATATGATTTCAATTTCACTTTAGTTTTATGATAGCAAATGTGTACATCAGCGATGACTCGAGATATTTGCCGTTCCCGGTGCTATAGTCGATGCATCCACCGCTGGAGCACAGTAGCTGTTGGAAAGGTCATTTCAATGATGATGTAATTTATGTAGTAACTGCAGAACGGAAAGGACAGGGCCGTCACGGTTGCAGATATTAACAATTACCGTAGCGATACTGAGTATAGCAATCATCACATTGCTGCAGCAGCTGCATTAATCTGTTCACTGATGATTTGAGTTCCACAGTATTCCTAGAATGTTCAGTTTAAGTCCTATGTCACTTCTAGAATGACAAAAGAGAGATCCATTACCGTTCGTGACACTTACAACTGACAACACAATACTAAGTATGGCCTTCATCACATTACTGCAGCCGCTGTACTAATTTTTTCTCTGATTACTTATATTTCACAGAAGTTCTAGAGTAATCAATCCATACAGCAGTTATGACTGTATGTGTTTACAATTCCCAGTAGGTTAGTTGGTGCATCCGCAAACGGAGCACCGTATACGTTGGTTTAAACCATTCAGAAATGATTTAAGTTGCTCATTGTTTCCAGAGTAACCAATGCACACGTTAGTTTTGGCTAGAGGTATTAGCGATTCGAT
>NW_016965053.1:0-933 GCF_001483705.2 Eufriesea mexicana
CTCTCCTGTCATTATTTCTGCTTGGCTCTGGGGAGACCGGCAATAGTGTTCGCGACACATTAGGTTGAGTTGGACTGTGTTTGATTGTGTTAGGTTATGCAGGGTTAGGTTGGGATATCAATGACCATTGTGCTACGCACTGGAATTCTATGGTCTCCTGGGCCATATTATGTGCTATTACGCCCTGCTCGTCTCCGGGGACGCCAGAAATTAGTGGCCGCCGTAGGTTAGGTTGAGTTATGTTACGTTTGACTTGGCTACGTTGGGATATGTATGGTTGGGGTGGCTTTGGCTTTTGTGCTATGCGCTGCTGTTCGGTGGATTTCTCTGTTTTACTGTGTACTAATATTTTCTGCTTGGCTCTGGTTATGCCAGCTACAGTGTTCTCGGCTCGATATGCATAGCTATTCTACGTTTGGTTAGGTTAGGTTCGGTCTGTTATGAGGTTCGGTCTGGTATGGTTGGGATGACTTTGTATTTTGTGCTGCACACTGCAGTTCGGTGTATATTTGCACTCTACTGTAATCTAACAATATCTGCTTGGCGACAGGGAGGCCAGAAGTAATAGCCGCGGCACGTCAGGCAGATCAAGTTAGCGTATGGTCATGTTACGTTTGTTTAAGCCATGCTGGCAGAGGTTATGTTAGTATAGCTTTGACCTTCCAACTATACACTGCCATTCTATTGACTTCTGCGCTCCACTCTCCTCTAATATGCGCTAATTGGCGACGGGGGCCAGGAACAGGTCTAGGCACGTCAGGTTGTGTTATATTACTTTCTGTTTTGCTAGATTTGGCCTTGTTAGGAAGGGATAGCTATGACTTTTGTGCTATAAACTGCTATTCAGTGGATTTGCGTGCAATTTTGCCGTCTGGTGAGCTCTGCCTGGATTTGGCTAGGACAGCAGTGGAGGTCTCGGCACGACAGTCTGAG
>NW_016965054.1:0-955 GCF_001483705.2 Eufriesea mexicana
ATCTCCTCCTAAGCTGACCAAACGTGACATAACCGAACGTAAATTAACTCAACCTAACGTGCCAAGACAACCATTGCTGTCCGTTCCAGCGCCAAGCAGAGCACATTAGAGCACACTTAGGAGCAAAGATCCACCGAATAGCTGCCTAAAGCACAAAAGTCGAAACTGTCCGGTCCTATCCTAACCAAATATAATATAAGCAGACGTAACGTAGCACAACGTGACGCAACACAACCGCTTTTGCTGGACCCGCGAGGACTAGGCAGTGCATAGTAGAGCAACGTAGAGCGCTGAAATCGTCCGAATAGAAGTGTATAGCACAAAAGTCAGAGCCATCCTATTCAAACTTAACGTAACCTAATCTAACCGAGACTAACGTAACTTAACGAAACCTGCCGCGAATGTTGTTCCTGGCCACCCCAGGGACATGCAGACGCTACTAGAGCAGTGCAGAGGGCAGATATAGACGAATAGCTGTGTATGGCGCAAAAGTCAAAGCTATTCCCTCCTAACCTGGCTAAACGTAAAGTACCAAGCATAACGTAACACTTCCTGACGTGCAGAAACCGCTACTCCTGCCCACCTCAGGGCCAAGCCTAGCATATTAGAGGGAGGTTGGAGTCCATAGAATCGCTGTGCATTGCACAATAGTCGAAGCTACCCTATCCTAACATAGCCAAACGTAACAGAATCGAACGTAACATTACTCAACCTAACATGCCGTGTCCACCTCTGCTTGCCGCCCAAGAGCCGATCAGAATACGCTAGAGCAGAGCAGAGCGCAGTAATTCACCGCACAGCATTGCGCAGCACAAAAGTCAAAGGTACCGTAACCGAACATATCCAAGCCTAACCAAACCAAACGTAACATAACATAACAAAACGTGCAGCAAACATTATTGCTCGCATCACCAGGGATAAGCAGAGTATATTAAAGCAAGGTAGAGCGCAGAAA
>NW_016965055.1:0-291 GCF_001483705.2 Eufriesea mexicana
AGCAGATGGCTGTACTTGCCATTGGATTGAAGGCGTCAGGCGATCTATTCACCATGCTATAACCGGTTACAGATTTTGAATAGTATTATTCTCTGGCAAGCAGATGGCTGTGCTTGCCATTGGTTGAAGGCGTTAGGCGACCTATTCACCAAGCTAAAACAGGTTATAGATTTTGAATACACCTATTTTCTGGCAAGTAGATGGCTGTACTTGCCATTGATTGAAGACGCTAGGCGACCTATTAACCAAGCTATAACAGATTATAGACTTTGAATAGACCTATTCTCTGGC
>NW_016965056.1:0-460 GCF_001483705.2 Eufriesea mexicana
AAGTTAGGCTGAGGCGCGTTACGTGTGGTTAGGTTAGGTTATGTTGTGTTAGATTAGGGTAGTATTGACCTTTGTGCCGTATAATGCTATCCCACGGAATTTTGCGCTCCACTCTCATCTAATATGATCTTCCAGGCTCTTGGGAGGACAGCAACTGTGATCTCCGCACGTTTGGTAGAGATATGTTACGTTTGGTATTGTTAGGTCAGCTTGGGTTAACTTAAGGTAGCTTCGACTCTTCTACCATGCACTGCTTATCTGTGGATTTCGGCGATCTACTCTCCTATAATATGTTCTCCATGTCTCTGGGGACGTCAGCAGCATAGGTCGCGGCACGCTACGTTGAGATATGTTACTTTCGGTAAGTTCTGATTAGTTTGGCTTAGGCTATGGTAGTTTTGGCTTTTCTGCCATACACTGCAATTCCATGGATTCCTGCAATCCGCTCTACTCTAATATG
>NW_016965057.1:0-656 GCF_001483705.2 Eufriesea mexicana
CGCCATTGCCGGCTCCGCCAGAGACCAGTAGGGTATAGCAGAGCAACGTGGAGCTCAGAAATCTACCGAGTAGCAGTGTATAGTACAAAAGTCAACGTTATCCTATCCTAACCTATCCAAACGTAACGCAACATAGAGCAACGTAGCTACAACCTATCCAAACGTAACGCAACATAGAGCAAAGTAGCTCAGGTCAACGTGCCGTGAGCACTACTGCTCGCCTCCTCATAGCCAAGCAGAATATACTAGAGCACAGAAGAGCGCAGAAATCCACCGAAAAGTAGTGCATAGCACAAACGTCGCAGCCATCCTACCCAAACATTACCTACACTGACAAAAGCAATCGAAACCCAGCACAACAGAACGTGCCGGGCCCACTATTGGTGGCCTCGACAGAGACAAGCTGAGGCTAGTAGAGCAATGCGGAGCGCAGATATGGCCAGAATAGTAGTGTGTACCACAAAAGTCAAATCTATCCTATCCTATCCTAACCAAACGTAACATAACCAAACGCAACCTAACGGAGGCTAACTTGCCGAGACCGATACTGCTGGCAACCCCGGGGCCAAGTAGAATACACTAGAACACAGTACAGCGCAGAAATACACCGAAAAGCAGAATGTGGCGCAAAAGTCACAGGTACCATATCATAACCT
>NW_016965058.1:0-265 GCF_001483705.2 Eufriesea mexicana
TAATATGTCCTGCTTGACTATATACGGGTCAGAAATTGTGGCCTCGTGACGTTAGGTCGAGTTTGGTTACGTTCGGTTAGGTTAGGTTAGGTTATGTTTGGTTGGCACTGCTCTTACTTTTGCGCTGTGCACAGCTATTCGGTGGATTTCTGCGTTCTACTCTGCTCTAGTATGTTCTGCTCGTCTTTGGGGAGGCCAGCAGTATTGGTCTCAGCACGTCAGGTGGTGGTAGGTTACGTTTCTATGTATTACGTTTGAATAGGTT
>NW_016965059.1:0-487 GCF_001483705.2 Eufriesea mexicana
AAATATTAGAACTCAGTAGAGCACAGAAGTCCGTCAGAAGGCGTTTATAGCATGAAATTCTAAATTATCCTATCCAAACCTCCGAAGAATAATATGGGCGGAAGCAGCATAGCTCAACTCAACGTGCCGAGACCACTACTGCTTGCGTCGCTGGAGCGAAGCAGCAAATACTAGAGCACAGCGGAACGCAGTAACCCACCGCATTGCAGTATATAACACAAATGTCAAACATATCCTCACATAACAAGGCCTAACCAGACCCATCCGAACGTAGTGTAACCTCACATAACGCGACGAGACCAATATTGCTGGCCTCACGGTGTCAAGCTGAGCATATTAGAGCGTATTAGAGCGCAGACACCCACCGAATAGCAGTGAATAGCATACAAGTCTGTGTACCATATCCTAACCTAGCCAAACGTATCATATTGGAACGTAACAAAACTCAAACTAACATGAAGAAACCACTCGTGCAGGCCCCAACAGG
>NW_016965060.1:0-244 GCF_001483705.2 Eufriesea mexicana
ATTTTGAATAGGCTTATTCTCTGGCAAGTAGATGGCTATACTTGCCATTGGATTGAAGGCGTTGTGCGATCTATTCACCATTCCATAAGAGGTTATATATTTTGAATTGACCTATTAACTGGAAATTAGATGGCTGTACTTGCCATTGGATTGAAGGTTTCAGGCGATCTAATCACCAAGAAATGACAGCTTATAGATTTTCAATAGGCTTATTCTCTGGCAAGTAGATGGCTGTACTTGCCAT
>NW_016965061.1:0-647 GCF_001483705.2 Eufriesea mexicana
ATTGGTGGACGTACAAACCACGGTACTGTGAGCCGTTCATATCTATAGCCATAAATGATTTATGCATTAGTTACTCCAGAACAACTATGGAATTCAAATCAGACTGGACAGATCAATCTAATGGCTACACTGCTCTGACGGTGGTTGTACAGAGTACCGTACTGGGATATGTAAATATCTCTAGCTCTTGCTGTTGTATACCTCGATTATTATAGAGCAACTGTGGAATTTACATCATTAGGCAGCAGATTAGTTCAATGGCTGTAGTAGTGTGATGCTGCCAGTACTCATTACTTTTATGGCAGTTGTCAATATCTCGAGCTATGGAGGACCCGCCCTGTGTATTTCTAGAGTTGCAATAGAATTTATATCATCACTGAACATATAAATCCAACGGCTACAGTGCTCTGCTGATAGATACACTCTGTAACGTACTGTCAGGTGTAACTATCTGACATATTTACAGTTAGAGGTATCTAAAACTGGCAGTAGAGCCCTTCGTACATCTATCAATAGAGCGCTCTAGCATTTGGATTTAACTGTACAGTCATGATTTAGATTCTATAGCAATTATAGAATGTCATAGGACGTATACATTAATGCTCGAGATATTAACAACTGACGGCAATGTACAAAGGGGAGCCACC
>NW_016965062.1:0-496 GCF_001483705.2 Eufriesea mexicana
TGTTATAGCTTGGTGAATAGGTCGCCTAACGCATTGAATCCAATGGCAATTACAGTCATCTGCTTGCCAGAGAATAGGTCTATTCAAAACATATAGTTCGTTATAGCTTGCAGAATAGATCGCCTAACGCCATCAATTCCATGGCAATTACAGACATATACATGCCAGAAAATAGGTCTATTCAAACTCCATAATCTGTTAGAGCTAGGCGTATAGATCTCCTAACGACTTCAATCCAATGGCAAGTACCTCCATCTACTAGCCTGAGAATCGGTCTATTCAAAATCTATAATCTGTTATAGCTTGGTGACTAGATCGCCAACCGCCTTCAATCCAATGACAAGTACAGACATCTACTTGCCAGAAAATAGGATACTCGAAATCTATAACATGTTATAGCTTGAGGAATAGATCGCCCAGCGCCATCAATCCGATGGCAAGTGCAGTCATCTACTTGCCTGGGAATAAGTCTATGCAAAACATATAAGCTGCCATA
>NW_016965063.1:0-540 GCF_001483705.2 Eufriesea mexicana
GCTACATGGAGTCCAAATGTTGCAAACAACAAAGAATCTCTTCGAGAATCTCCATGATGCTAATAAAATTTCTAATCAATAGTTCCCATAGTTCCCAATCTCTTCTACTTCACCCTCCCACAATTTTGGTGAAAAAAATAATAATTGCCTGCAAAATTAATCCTATTTCTAGTCTGAACCATGTCAACTACGTGAGCTACATGGTGTCCAAACGTTGCAAATAACGACAGAACTCTTCGAGAATCCCTATAATATTAATCAAATCCCTCATTAACCCAAAGTTGCCAATCTCTCCCACGATTTTGATAAAATAACGGCAGTAATGATCTGCAAAATCAACTCAAACCTACCCCAATCTACACGAGTTGCACAGTGCCTAACTCGACAAACAACGGAGACCTGTTCGTCAATTTGCACTGCCAATAAAACTCGCAACTACTAAAACATCACCAACAGGACTCCAACAAGAGACAACCCAAAACACTCACCATTCCTCTCTCTCTCCCTCTCTCACTCTCCCAATCACTGTCATCCGTTAGG
>NW_016965064.1:0-505 GCF_001483705.2 Eufriesea mexicana
GGTTCAATTGGCATGCTATAGCCATTGCAGTGCTATACAATCTGACAGGAAAATTCAATTTTACGGACATTTTCGACTATTATAGTGGTGAGCTAATTTTGTTGCATAAATAAGGAGGAAAGTTTCTATTGGCATGCTATAGCCATTGCAGTGCTATACAATCTGACAGGAAAATTCAATTTTACGGACATTTTCGACTATTATAGTGGTGAGCTAATTTTGTTGCATAAATAAGGAGGAAAGTTTCTATTGGCATGCTATAGCCATTGCAGTGCTATACAATCTGACAGGAAAATTCAATTTTACGGACATTTTCGACTATTATAGTGGTGAGCTAATTTTGTTGCATAAATAAGGAGGAAAGTTTCTATTGGCATGCTATAGCCATTGCAATCCTATAGAATCTGCCTGGAAAATACAGTTTTATAGACATTTTCGACTTATATCGTGGTGAGGTAATTTTGTTGCATAAATTAGGAGGAAAGATTCTATGGGCACGCTATAG
>NW_016965065.1:0-1048 GCF_001483705.2 Eufriesea mexicana
GGTTCTCGCGATGCCAGCAATTGTGGTCTCTGCACACTATGTTAAGTTAGGCTACGTTTCGTTATGCTACGACGATAAGGCTTAGTTTTGAATAGCATCGCCTTTCGCGTTGCACACCGTTATTTGGCGGAATTCTGCGCTCTACCGTGCTTTATTATACTCTTCTCGGCTCTCGGGAGTTCAGGAATAGCTGTCTCGGCCCGTTAGGTTGAGTTAGGCTACGTTAGGCTACGTTAGGCGACGTTACGTTTCTTTGGGTTAGGTTTGGACATATTTGACTTTCGTGTCATGCTCTGATATTCGGTGGGCTACTACACTCTACTGTGCTCTACTATACTCTGCTTGTCCACGGAGAGATGAGTAACTGCCGTCTCAGCTCGCTAGATTTAGTTAGGCTACGCTCGTATAGGTTAGGTTGGGACAGGTTAGGTTAGGATATATTTGACATTTACTTGTGCTACACCCTGCAATGCGGTAGATTACTGCGATCTACTGTGCTTTACCATATTCTGCTTGGCTCTTCGGATGCAAGCAATAGCGGTCTCGGCTCGCTGGTTAGAGTTATGCTATGTTTGGTTATGTTCCGTTGGTTTGGGTTGGGCTTGGGTATCTTTGACTTTTCTGATGTGCACTGCGATTCTTCGGATTTCTGCTTTCCATTAGTACGTTCTGCCTGGCTCTGCGTATGCCGCCAACTGTGGTCGCAGCACGTTAGGTTCAGTTAGGTTGCGCTTGGCTTATCTTAGTTGGGATAAGTTTGGTTGGAGTAGCTTTGACTTTTTCGCTGTACACTGCTTCTTTGTGGATTTCTGCGCTCCACGTGCTCTGCTACATTCTTCTTGGCTATGTGGAGGCCAGCAGCTGTTGGCGCGCACGTTTTGTTTGTTTACGTTACGTTTGGTTAATTCACGTTTGGTTAGGTTAAGGTAGGATGTTTTAGTCTTTTGTGCTATAGGGTGATATTCGGTCAATTTCTACGCTCTATCCTCATCTTATGTGTTCTGCTTGACTCTGGGGAGCCCATCAATAGTGGTCTCGTCACGTTAGG
>NW_016965066.1:0-455 GCF_001483705.2 Eufriesea mexicana
TTTCGACTAATATCGTGGTGAGCTAGCTTCCATGCATAATTATGGGGGAAAGATACTTTAGGCGTACTATAGCCATTGCAATATTTTTGAATCGGGCAGGAATATTCAATTTTATTGACATTTTCGACTAATATCGTGGTAATTAACTTTCTTGCATAAATAAGGAGAAAAGATCCTATTGGCGTGCTATAGGCACTGCAATGCTCTGGAATCTGGATGCAAAGTGCCATTTTTTTCACAGTTTCGACTAATATCGTGGTGAGCTAGCTTCCTTGCATAATCATGGAGGAAAGATCCTTTTGGCGAACTATAGCCATTGCAATGCTGAAGAATCTGGCTGGAAATTCAATTTTGTTGACATTTTTACTAATATCGCGGTGAGCCAACTTCCATGCATAAGTAAGGAGGAAAGATACCTTCAGCGTGCTATAGCCGTTGCAATGGTGCAGAATCGG
>NW_016965067.1:0-632 GCF_001483705.2 Eufriesea mexicana
TTCTAGTATGTCCTGCCTGGCTCTGGGGAGGCCAGTAACAGAGGTCTCGCCGTGTTACGTGGAGAAAGACTACCGTTTGGCTGGGCTATGTTAGGTTTGCCTTGGTATATCTAGCTCCGACTTTTCCGCTATGCGCTGCGATTCTATGTGTTTCTGCATTCTACTCTCCCCTATTATCTGCCACTTGGCTCTGGGTAGGCCATCAATAGAGGTCGAACCGTGTTACATTGAGTTAGGTTACGTTTGGTTACTTTACGATTGGTCAGGTTAGGAGGGTCTAGCTATGACCCTTGCGATATACACAGCTTTCTGGTTGATTACTACCATCTACATTGAACTGCAATACTCTGCTCGACTCTGAGGAGGCCAGTAATGGCGGTCCAGGCACGTTAGTTCCATTTGTGCTACGTTTGGTAATGTTATGTATGGTTAGGGTAGGAGAGGATAACAATGACATTTGCTTTATATACTGCTATTCGGTTGTCTTGCTGGCTACACTGCGCTCTAATATTCTGTTCTTAGCTGTGGGCGGCCAGAGATAGCGGGCACGACCCGTTAGGTTGAGTTGTGTTACGTTTTGTCAGGTTAGGTTATGTTTGTGTAAGGGAGGATAGCCTTGTCCTTTGGAATAT
>NW_016965068.1:0-587 GCF_001483705.2 Eufriesea mexicana
CAGCAGAGCACAGTAGGCCTCCAAAGAACAGCGTACAGCACAAAGGTCTTAGATACCCTAACCATACCTGACCCAACCTAACCAAACCAGACATAGATTATTTAAAACAAACGAGACGAAAACAATATTGCTGGATTCCCAAGTGCCAAGCAGAACATACCAGAGCAGGGTAGAGAGCAGAAATCCACCGAACAGCAGTGTATAGCACTGAAGTGGAATCCTTCCTTACCGAACGTAACCAAACGTAACTTAATCAAACGTCGCATAAAACAACCTAATGTGCCGAAACCAGAATATCTGGCCTCCGTAGAGTCGAGCGGAGTATAGTAGAGCAATGTGGAGGGAAGAAATCCACCGAATATCATTGTGCACCTCAAAAGTCGAAGGTATCCTTTGCTAACCTATTCAAACGTATTACAATCAAACGTATCCTACCTTAGCGGAACGTGCCGAGACCACTACTGTTGGAACCCCAGAGCCAAGCTTAGTAGAGAACCGTAGAGCGCAGAGAGCCATGAAATACCAGCTTATTGCACAAAAGGCATATGTGACCTAACCTAACTTAAACAAACGTGGACTATCTAAAC
>NW_016965069.1:0-3976 GCF_001483705.2 Eufriesea mexicana
TGGACTCCTGGGAGTCGAGCAGATGTCAGCAAAGTAATGCAGTGCGCAGATATCTACCGAATGTTAGTGTATACCACGAATGTCACACATGTCCAAACCAAACTCAAATCAGCCTATCCTAACCAAACGTAACCTAACACATCCTCTCGCGCCGCGGCTACAACTTCAAGCATTCCCAAATCAAAGCAGGGATTATTAGATCGCACTAAATCGCAGAAATCCAACGAATAGCATTATATAGCACGAAAGTAAATGCTATCTTTTCCTAACCTAAACAAACGTCACGTAACCGAACGCAACCAAAACTAACGTGCCGACACCAAGAATGCTGGCCAACCCAGAGCCAACCAGAGTATAGCAGAACACAGTGGAGCACAGAAGCCCCTAGGATATCCGCGTGGAGCACATGCCTCAAGGTCATCCTAACCAAACCCAGCCAAGCCAAACCCATGCAAACGTAACTTATCCCAAGCAAACGCGCCGCGAATATGTCGAGGAGAATAAAGCGCGGAAATTTACGGAAATGCAGTGTACAGCAGAATAGTCTAAGCTATCCAAACCTAACTAATGCTAACGTAACCCAACCAAACGTATACTATCTCAACATATCGCGCAGGGACGACTATTGCTGGCTTCACCAGAGTCGATCAGGGTACAGTAAAGCAACGTATAGCGTAGATATCCTTCAAACAGCGGCGTATAGCACCAAAGTCGAGACTGACCTAACCTATCCGAGCCAACAGTAACATTACCAAGCACTGCAAAACAAAACCTATCGCGCCTTGGCCTCTATTCCTGGCCTCCCCAGAGTGGAGCGCAGAAGGCCACCAAATAGCTATGTATAGCGCAAGAGTCAAAGGTACCTTGACCTAACCATGCATAACCTATCCTAACCGAGCGTAGAATAAATGATACTAACGTGCCACGAACAATACTGCTGGCTTCTGCAGAGTCAAGCAGAACCTACTAGAGCGCAGTGGAGCGTAGAAGTCCATCGAATGACAGTGTAAAACGCGATAGTCGAATCTGCCCAAACATAACCCAAGCTAGCATAACGTTACCAAACGTAGCATAATTGGACCTAGCGGGCCGAGACTATTACTACTTGCCTCCCCAGGGGCGAGTAGAGTACACTAGATCACAGTGGACCGCAGATATCCGCCTCATTGGAGTGTGAAGAAGAGAAATAGAAGATATCCCAACCTAACCTGGCCTAACCTAACCCGACCAAACGTAACCAATCCCAATCTTACCTGCCTATCCCACTATTGCTGTCACCCCGTCGCCAATCTGGGCATATTACAGGGGAGTAGAATGCACAGGTCCGTATGATGGCAGTGTATGATACGAAAGTGAAAGATATACCAACCTATCCCTATCAAACTTAGCCTATCCAGACATAAGCTTACCCAACTTAACGCGCCGCGGCCAATAGTTCTGGTATTCCAAGAGCAAAGCAGGGAATATTTTGTCGCAGTAGAGCGCAGAAATCAACTAAATATCAGCGTACAGCGCAAAAGACAAAGACACCCTGCCTAAACTTAACCTAACCTAACATACCTTACGGTAACATAACTCAACCATTCGTGCCACGACCGCTATTGCTGGCCTCCGCAGGTTCTGGCAAATCAGAGTAGAGTACAGTGGAGCTCAAGAATCCGCCGAAAACCTGCGGGTAGCACGACAGTCAAAGCTACCATAACCAAACTTAACCTTACCTAACATGACCAAACGTAACCTAACACAAACTAATAAGCGATACAACTATTGCTCGCATCACTGCGAGAGTTGAGCAGAGCGTAGTAGAGGAACCTAGAGAGCAGAAATTCAACGTATAGCAGCGTTAAGCACAAAAGTCAAAGCTATCCATACCTAACCAAAGCTAACACAAGCAAACCAAACGTAGCCTTACTCAATATAACGTGCAGAGAACACTATTACGGGCCTCCCCAGGGTCGTGCAGAGTACGGTAGAGGAATGTAGAGCGTTGATATCCTACGAATAGCAGCGAGTAGCACAAATGTCAATGCTATCCTATCCTCACCAAACCAAACGTAACATAATCATACGTAACCCAACTCAACCTAACGTACCTAGAACACCATCGCTGTCCTCCCCAAAGCAAGGCAGAACATACTAGAGCACAGTAGGGCGCAGAAATCGACGGAACGGCAGTGTATAGAACTATTATCAAAGCCAAGCGGAACAAACTTAACCTAACCTAGGCAAACCTAACGTAACCTGACTCAACGTGGCTTGACACGACCACTATTTCCCTCGTTCCCGGAGACAAGCAGAATTTGATAGAGCACAGTAGGGCGCAGAAGTGCATACAGTAGCGGTGTGCATCACAGGAGCCAGAGATATATTAACCTAATCCAACGTGACCTATCATAACCAAACGCTATCTATCTCAAACTTACGCGCCACAACCACCACTTCAAGTCTCCGTACAGCCAAGCAGAGCATAGTAGAGCAGAGTCGAACGCAGAGATGCGCCGAATATCAGTGTTCAGCATGAAAGTCAAGGATAACCCGACCGAGCTTAATGTAGCCTAACATAACCATACGTAACATAACCTAACCTAACGTGACCAGACCAATATTGCTGGCATTCCCAGGGCAGAGCTGAAAATGTTAGAGTACAGATGAAAGCAGAAATGCACCGAACAGCAGTGTATAGCACATATGTCCAAGCTACCCTATCCTGTAATGACCAATGTTTACATACACAAATGTAACATAACTAAACATAACGTCACGCGACAGCTATTGCTGGCGTCACCAGAGACAAGCAGACTACACGAGGGTAAAGTAGAGCGCAGAAACCCACAGCATCGCAGTGCATAGCTCAAAAGTGAAAGATGCCCCAACCTAACATAACCAAACGTAGCGTAATTCAATATAGCGTGGCGAGACAAATATTGCTGGCTTCCCCAGAGGAGAGCAGAAAATATTACAGCACATTGGAGTCCAGGAATCCAACGAATAGCAGTGTATAACTCAAAAGTCGAAGTAACCTATCCTAACATAGCCAAACGTAACATAACCAAACGTAGCCTAACCATACCTAACATGACGAAATCACTATTGCTGGCCTCCACAGAGACTAGCGGAGTGTCCTACAGCATAGAAGATCTAAGACATCGTCAGCGCTGTAGTGATAGGCACAAAAGTCGAAGATGCCCGAACCAAGCCGGGCTTAACGTAACCTAACCTAACGTAGCATAACTGATCATAACGCGGCGCGACCGATACTGCTGGCCTTCCCAGAGCGAAGCAGAGTATATTAGAGCATACTCGAGCGCAGAAATCCTCCGTATAGCAGTGTATAGCAAGAATGTCAATGATAACCTTATCGAGCTTAATGTAAACTAACACAAACAAACGTAATATAACTCAACCTAATGTGCGGAGACCACAATTGCTGGCCTCTCCAGAGAAAAGATGAGAACATGGTGGAGAGCCGAATTCAGCGGATAGCTGTGTATAGCACAAATGACTAAATTATCCGGTCCTAACTGCACCAAACGCATCACAACCAAACGTAACGTAACACAACATAACGTGCCGTGGCAACTACTTCTGGCCTCCCCAGCCTCGCGTAGAATATACTACAGCACAGCAGAGCGCAGAAATCCACCGCATTTCAGTGTACAGCACAAAAGCCGCAGATGTCCTAACCTAACGTGTCGTAATCTAATCCAACGAAACGCAGCATAGCTCAACATAACTAAGGCGACCTCTGTGAATGGCTTCCCCAGAGGCAAGCAGAATGTATTAGAGCGCTGTAAAGCACAGAAATCCACAGTATAACGGTGAACATAACGAAAGTCGCAGCTATCATAACCAAACATAACCCAAACTAACCAAACCAAACATAACCCAAACTAACCTAACCAAACATAACCCAATTTAACCTAACCATACGTAACATAACCCAACCTAACGAGCCACGAATACTATTGCTCTTCTC
>NW_016965070.1:0-534 GCF_001483705.2 Eufriesea mexicana
CACTGCCATTATATTGACCTCTGCGCTGCACTCACCTCTAATATGCCCTTCCTGGCGATGGGTCGGCCACCAATTGTGGGCTAGGTTCGTTAGGTTGTGATATGATACGGTAGGCTATGCAATATTAGGTCTGGTTATGGGAGGATGTCTCCTTCCTTCTTGCAATGTACTGCTATTCGGGCGATTCCAGCGTCCTACATAGCTCTGCTATATCCTGCTTAGCTCTCTTGAGGACACCAATGGCTTTCGCGGCACGTCAGGTTCTGTTACGTTACGTGTGCTTATGTTATGATTGGTTAGGTTAGAGTAAGAAATCTTTTACTTTTGTGCTGTACACCGCATTTCGGAGGGTTTCTTCGCTCTACGTTGCTCTACTGCTCCCTGCCCGAATCTGGGAAAGCCAGTAACTGTGTTCTCGGCGAATTAGGCTGAGTATGTTAGGCTACGTTTGGTTAGGCTATGATAGTTTTTGTTAGGTTTATATTGCGTCGACTTTCGTGGTAAAGACTGTTGCTCGGTGGACTACTGCGGTCT
>NW_016965071.1:0-451 GCF_001483705.2 Eufriesea mexicana
TAGCCGAAAATGTCTATAAAATTGAACATTTCTGTCATATAATATTCCTATGCAATGGCTATAGCAAACAAATTGTATCATGTCTCCTTGTCTACACAGAAAAGTTTACTCGCCAAGATAGAAGCCGAAAATGTCAATAAAATTGAACCTTTCAGACAGATTCTATTGCAATGCTATGGCTATGACGAATCAAAAGTATGTTTCCACCTTATTTATGCGGAAAATCTTGCTCACCACGATATTAGTCGAAAATGTCAATAGAATTGAACTTTTCAGTCGGATTCTATTGCATCGCTATCTTTGTAGCAAACCAATAGTATCTTTCCTACTTAATTAAGCAGCAAAGACTGCTCACCACGACATTAGGCGAAAATGCGTATAAAGTTGAACATTTCTGTCAGATTATATTGATATGCAATGTCTATAGCAGACCAGTTGTATCAAGTTTCCT
>NW_016965072.1:0-1987 GCF_001483705.2 Eufriesea mexicana
TCACCTCGGCGCCAAGCCGATCATGTTAGCGCACAGTAGAGCGACGAAATCCGACGAAGAGAATTGTATAGCGCAAAAGTCGATGCTATGCTCTCCTAACCTACCAACAGGTGACGTACCCGCACGAAACGCAACTATTCCTAACATGCCGAGGCCACTATTGCTGCCACCCTCAGAGCCAAACAGAACATATTAGTGAAGAGTAGGTCGCAGAAGTCCATATAATCGCAGTGCATAGCTCAATATTCCAATTCAACCCATCCTAACATAGCCAATCGTAACATAACCGAACGTGGCATAACCCAACCTAACGCGCCGAGGCCACTGTTGCTGGCATCCCAAGAGCCAAGCAGAATATACTTGAGCACAGTAGAGCGCAGTAATCCAACGCATTGCAATGTGTAACACAAGAGTCAAAGATATTCTAACATAATCTGTCCCAACGCATCCCAACCCAACGTAGCCTATCTACACATAACGTGACGAGAATACCATTGCTGGACCGCGTAGACTAAACTAACCAAACGTAGCATAACCAAACTTTAACTATCACAAGCTAACGTGACGAGACTACAGTTGTTGGCCTCCACATAGCCAAGCATAATATACTACAGCACAGCAGGGCCACCGTGTAGCACTGCGTAGCACAAAAGCCAAAGCTATCATATCTTAACATAACCAAACGTAACGTAATAAAACGCAACATAACCTTCCTGACGTGCCGAGACCTACATTGCTGCCCTCCTTAGAGCCGAGCAGAACTTATTAGAGGAAAGTAGAGCGAAGAAGTTCATGGAATCACTGTACACAGCGCAATAGTCGAAGCTACACCATCCCAACTTAGACAAACTTAACATAGCCGAAGTTATGTTAAGTAAACCTAAAGCGCCGAGACCACAGTTTCTTTCCTCCCCAGAGCCGAGCAGAATACACTAGAGCGGAGTAGAGCGCAGTAGTCCACCGCACAGCAATGTCTATCACAGAAGTCAAAGATATCATGACCTAACCTGTCCTACACTGTCCTAACAACCCTATCCTAACATAACATTGCCTAACCTAACCTAACATAACAAAACGCAGCATAACTCAAACTAACATATCGAGAGCACCATTGACGGCATCCCAAGCGGCAGGCAGCGCACACTAGGGGAGAGTAGAGCGCAGGCGTCCATAGAATTGCGGTGTCTTGCACGAAAATCAAAGATATCCCAACCTAACCCAAACAAACCAAATCTAAACAAAAGTAACATAAAATAAACTGGCGCAACGCGGCAACGATTTCTGGTATACCCAGGCCACAGCGGGGAATATTAGATCGCAGTAGAGCATAAAAATCCTGCGAATAGCAGTGTATAGCACAAAAGTCCAAGCTATCCTGTCCTAACCTAGCCAAACGTAACATAAGCGGGCGTGAAAAGTCCCGACCAGACGTGCGGGGAGCACTATTGATGGCATCACGAGAGACGAGCAGAGTATATTTCAACATTGTAGAGCGCAGAAGCTCAACGAAGATCAGTGTACAGCTCAAAAAGTCAAGGATATGCTATCCTAACCTTGCCAAACGTAACATAAACGAACGTACCCTAACTGAGCACAAAGTGCCGGGACCACAACTACTGTCCTACCCAGGGTCGAGTAGAGTATAGCAGAGCAATATAGCGCGTAAAAATAAACAGAATAGCAGTGTATGACACGAGAGCGCAGAAATCCGCCGCATTGCAGTGTAAAGCTCAAAAGTGAAGTCTATCCCAAACTAACCTGACCCAACCAAACATTACATAACGCAAAACTAACGTGCCTGGACTTCTGTTGCTGGCCCCCACATGGTCAAGCAGAGCATATTAGAGGAGAGTAGGGTGCAGAAATCCATAGAATCGCAGAGTATGGAGGAAAAATCAAAGCTATCCAAACTTTACCCATTCTTCCGTAAACTAACCAAACGTAACCTAACCAAACGTAACCTAACCCAAACTAACATGCCGCGGCC
>NW_016965073.1:0-741 GCF_001483705.2 Eufriesea mexicana
CACTGCAATGCTCAAGAATATTGCTGGGAATTTCAATTTTATTGACATTTTCGGCAAATATCGCGGTGAGAGAACGTTCTGACATAAGCATGGAGGTAATATTGTATTGGCGCGAAATTGCCATTGCAATGCTGTAGAATATGGCTGGGAAATTCAATTTTATCGACATTTTCGAATAATAACGTGGTGAGCTAAATTCGAGGCATAAATAAGGAGGAAATTTTCTATTAGCGTGCTATGGCCATTGCAATGCTATAGAATCTGGCTGGAAAATTAAATATTATTGACATTTTCGGCTAATATCGTGGTGAGCTGTCATCCTTGCATAAATAAGAAGGTAAGATTCTGTCGGCACACTATAGCCATTGCAGTGCTATAGTGTCAGGCTGGAAAAGTCAATTTTATTGACATTTTCAACTAATATCGTGGTGAGCTAACTTTCTTCGATAAATAAGGAGGAAAGATTCTATTGACGCGCTATAGCCATTGCAATGCTGTAGAATACTGCTGGGAATTTCAATTTTATTGACATTTTGGATTAATATCGTGGTGAGGTAACTTCCTTGCATAACTATGGAGGCAAGATTCTATTGGCGTGCTATCGCCATAGCAATGCAATAGAATCTGGCTGGAAAATTCAATTTTATGGACGTTTTCGACTAATATCGTGGTGAGCTGACTTTTTTGCATAAATAAGGAGAAAGGTTTCTGTCGGCAAGCTATAGCCATTACAGTGCTATA
>NW_016965074.1:0-1958 GCF_001483705.2 Eufriesea mexicana
CAGTGATGCTGAATGTGGTTGGAAAATACAAATTTATTGACATTTTCGACTAGTATCATGGTGTGCTATTTTTCTTTCATATAGAAGTAGGATGGATTCGATTGGCGTGCTGCAGTCGTCGCTGTGCTATAGAATACGGCTGGAAAATTCAATTTTATTGACATTTTCGACTCATATCGTGGTGAGCCACCTTTCTTGCATAAATAAGAAGGAATAATTCTTTTGGCGTGCTATATCCATTGCAGTGATACTGAACGTGGTTGTAAAATACAAATTGATTGACATTTTCGACTAATATCATGGTGAGCTATTTTTCTTTCATAAATAAGGAGGAAGGATTCAATTGGCGTGCTATAGCCGTCGCACCGTCGCAATGCTATAGAATATGGATCGAAAATTCAAATTTATAGACATTTTCGTCTAACACCGTAGTCAGCTAACTTTCTTGCATATATAAGATGCAAAGATTCAATTCACTTGCTATAGCCTTCGCAATGCTATAGAATATGCCTGCAAAATTCAATTTTATTGACATTTTCGACTAATATCGTTGTGAGCTAACTTTATTGCATATATAAGATGCAAAGATTCAATTCACTTGCTATAGCCTTCGCAATGCTATAGAATATGCCTGCAAAATTCAATTTTATTGACATTTTCGACTAATATCGTTGTGAGCTAACTTTATTGCATATATAAGATGCAAAGATTCAATTCACTTGCTATAGCCTTCGCAATGCTATAGAATATGCCTGCAAAATTCAATTTTATTGACATTTTCGACTAATATTGTGGTGAGCTAACTTTCTCGCATAAATAAGGAGGAAGGATTCAATTGTCGTGATATAGCCGTCTCAATGCTATAGAATCTGGCTGGAAAGTTCAATTTTGTTGACATTTTCGACAAATATCGTGGTGAGCTGACTTCCTGGCGTAAGTAAGGAGGAAAGATACATTTTGAGTGCTATAGCCATTGCAGTGATATAGGTTGTGGCTGGAAAACACAATTTTTTTGACATTTTCGACTAATATCGTGGTGAGTTAACTTTCTTACATAACTAATGAGGAAAGTTTATATTGG
Source organism: Eufriesea mexicana (assembly GCF_001483705.2). Lineage (NCBI taxonomy): Eukaryota > Metazoa > Arthropoda > Insecta > Hymenoptera > Apidae > Eufriesea > Eufriesea mexicana. Next base: position 1,082 of record NW_016965074.1, read on the forward strand.
CGTGCTCTAGGCTTTGAATGCTATCGAATCCTCCTGCAAAATAAAATTTTATTGACATTTTCCACTTATATTGTGGTGACCTATCTTCCTTGCATAAATAAGGAGGAAAGATGCTATTGGCGTGCTATTGCCATTGCATTGATATAGAATGTGTTTGGAAAATTCAATTTTATTGACATTTTCGACTAATATCGTGGTGAGCTATTTTTCTTTCATAAACAAGGAGGAAGGATTCAATTGGCGAGCTATAGCCGTCGCAATGCTATCGAATATGTCTGGAAAATTCAATTTTGTTTACATTTTCGACTAATATCGTGGTGAGCTAGCTTTCTTGCATAAAAAAGGAGGAAAGATACTATTGGCGAGCTGTAGCCATTGCAATGCTTCAGAATGTGGCTGAAAAACTCAATTATATTGTCATTTCCGGCTAATATTTTGGTGAGCTAACTCTTTTGCATATATATGGAGGGAAGACAATATTGGCGTGCTATAGCCATTGCATTGATATCCATTGTGTTTGGGAAATTCAAATTTATTGACATTTTCGTCTAACATCGTAGTGAGCCACCTTTCTTGCATAAATAAGGAGGGATAATTCTATTGGCGTGCTATAGCCATTGCAGTGATACTGAATGTGTTTGGAAAATGCAATTTTATTGACATTTTCGACTAATATCGTGGTGAACTATCTTCATTGCATAAATAAGGAGCATAGATCAAATTGGCGTGTTATAGCCACCGCAATGATATAGAATATAGCTGGAAAGTTCAATTTTATCGACATTTTCGACTAATATCGTGGTGAGATAATTTCCTTGCATAAACGAGGAGGAAAGGTTTTATTCGCGAGCTGTAGCCATTGCAATGCTATAGAATG
>NW_016965075.1:0-238 GCF_001483705.2 Eufriesea mexicana
GAGCTACCTTTCTTGCATAGATAAGGAAGAAAGATACTTTTGGCGTGCAATAGCCATTGCAATGCTCTGGAATCTGGATGGAAGGTTCAATTTTATTGACAGTTTCGACTAATATCGTGATGTGCTATCTTTCTTCCATAAACCAGGCGGAAAGATTCTGTTGGCATGCTACAGGCATTGCAATGCTATAGAATCTTGTTGGAAAATTCAATTTTATTGTCATTTTCTGCTAATATCG
>NW_016965075.1:450-696 GCF_001483705.2 Eufriesea mexicana
AAATTTTATTGACATCTTCGACAAATATTGTGGTGAGATACCTTTCTTGCATAAGTAAGGAAGAAATATCCATTTGGAGTGCTATAGCCACTCCAATGTAGAAGAATCTGTGTGGAAAGATTAATTTTATTGGCATTTTTGACTAATATCGTGGTGAACAAACTTTCTTGCGTAAATAAGGATGAAGGATTCTATTGGCGTGGTATAGCCGCTGAAATGCTGTAGAATCCGGCTGGAAAATTCAAT
>NW_016965076.1:0-610 GCF_001483705.2 Eufriesea mexicana
TAGACATTGCAGTGCTATCGAATAGTCCTGGAAAATTCAATTTTACGTTCATTTTCGACTAATTTCGTGGTGAGCTTACCTTTTTGCATAAACAAGGTGGAAAGAATCTATTGGTGAGCTATAGCCATTTCAATACTATAGAATCTGTCTGGAAAGTTCAGTTTTATTGACATGTTCGGCTAATATCGTGGTGAGTTTGCTTTCTCGCATAAATAAGGACGAAGGATTCTGTTGGCGTGCTACAGTCTCTGCAATGCTATAGAATCTTGCTGGTATATTCAATTTTTTGACATTTTTTACTAATATCGTGGTGAGCAAACTTCCTTCCCTAAGTAAGGTGGAAAGATACTTCTGGATTGTTAGAACCATTGCAATGCAGTACAATCTAGCTGGAAAACTCAATTTTATTGAGATTTCTGACAAATATCGTGGAGAGATAACTATCTTGCATAAATAAGGAGGAAAGATTCTCTTGGCGTGCTATAGGCACTGCAATGCTCTGGAATCTGGCTGCAAAGTTCAATTTTATTGTAAGTTTCGACTAATATCGTGGTGAGCTAACTTTCTTGCATAAATAGGGAGGAAAGATTCTATTGGCGTGCTATAGCCA
>NW_016965076.1:9853-10068 GCF_001483705.2 Eufriesea mexicana
ACTATAGACATTGCAACGATGTTGAATGTGGTTGGAAAATTCAATTTTATTGACATTTTCCATGAATATCGTGGAGAGCTAGATTTCACGCTGAAATATGGATGAAAGATTCTATTGGCTTGCTACAGCCACAGCAATGCTATTGAATCTGGCTGAAAAATTCAATTTCACTGACATTTTCGACGAATACCGTGGTGAGCTATCTTCCTTGCATA
>NW_016965077.1:0-1201 GCF_001483705.2 Eufriesea mexicana
ATGCTCCGCTTGGCTCTGTGGATTCCAGCAATTCTGTTCGCGGCGGTTAGGTTTAGTTAGATTTCGTTTGGTTAGGCTAGGTTTGGTTGGGTGAACTTATGAAAGCTTTTACTTTTGTGCCCAACACTGTTATCCAATGGACTCCTGCGCTCTACTGTGTTCTATCATATACTGCTTGTCCGTGGTGACGGCAGCAATAGTGATCGCGGCACGTTAGTTGGAGTATTGTTACGTTTGATTTCGACAGGCTTGGTTATGTGTCGCCAGAGAATACTTGCAATTTGTGGTATGAACTGCAATGCCAATTTCTGCGCCCTACTATGCTCTAGTATGTCCTGCTTGATCCTGAGGATGCCGGCAATGGTGGTCGCGGCACGTTAGTTTGAGTTAGGTTAGGTCTGGTAGTATTACGATTGGTTACGTTGGGACACTTGACTTTCGCTATATACTGCTATTCGGTGGATTTCTCCGCTCTGCTGTGCTATAATATGCCCTGCTTGGCTTCGGGGAGGCCAGTTATTTTGGTCTAGGCACGTCAGGATGACTTGCGTTACGTTTGGTTAGGTTGCGTTTGCTTGGGTTAGGCTTGCATAGCTATTACCTTCCCGGCACAGACTGTTACTCGGTGGATTTCTGCGCTCTACTCTGCTCTACTATACTATGGTCGACTCTGGGGTGTCCAGCAATAGTGGTGGCTGCACGTTAGGTTGAGTTTGGTTACGATTGTGTGTGCTACGATTAGTTAGGGTTGGAGGAGGTCGCTCATTCCTTTGTGGTATTCACTACCATTCGATGGATTTCTGCCATTCACTGTGCTCTAGTATGTTCAGCTTGGATCTGCGAAAGACAGCATTAGTGTTATTTGCACGTCATGCTGTGTTAGGTTAGGTTAGGTTATCTTAGGCTAGGTTAGGTTGGGTTAGTTAGGTGAGGTCAGGCTAGGTGATTACATCTTTGACTTCTGTACTGTACACGGTAATGAGGTAGACTTCTGCGCTCTACTGTGCTCCAGTACGGTGCGTTTGGCTCTGGGGAAGCCAGTAATAGTGGACTCGGCACACGAGGCTAATATACGATAAGTTTGGTAATGTTATGTTAGCTTTGGTTAGCTTTGGATAGCTTCGACTTTTCTGTTGTGCGCTTCGATCTTATAGATTTCTGTGCTCTACTCTACTCTAACATACTCTGCTCGTCCCCGTGG
>NW_016965078.1:0-1015 GCF_001483705.2 Eufriesea mexicana
AGATACATCCACACATACATCAATGAATACATCCATAAAAACAACCATACTTACATCCATGCACACATCCGTACATACATCCAAACATACATCCATACATACACCCAGCCATACATCCATACATCCATCCATCCATACATCCATCCATACATTCATTCATCCATCCATCCAGCCATACATATATACATTCATACATCCATACATCCGTACCATCCACACATTCGTACATCCATACATACATACATCAATACATCCATCCATCCATACATCCTCCCATCCATACATCCGTCGATCCATACATCCATACAACAACCTATCAATCGACCAATCCATACATCCATACAGACGTCAATACATATATCCACAAATACACAAGTACATTCGTCCATACATACATCCATACACACATCCTTACATACATCTATCCATACAACCATACATACATCCATACAAACAGACATACATACATCCATACAACCATACATTAATACTTCCATACATCTGTACATCAGTACATCCGTCCATCCATACATCCTGCCATCCACACATACATCCATCCATACATACATCCATTCATACACACATACATCCATAAACCCATTCATCGGTACGTATATACATACGTACATATATACATACGTACATCCATTCATCCGTACATGCATACATTCGTACATACACCCTTCCGTACATCCATCCATCCAAGCATCCACCCGTCCATACATTCATCGATCCGTACACCCATAAAACAATCCATCCATCCATGCATCCATACATCCATACATACATCAATACATACATCCATCCATCCTTAAGCTTAAATCCATACATAGATACATCCATGCATCCGCACATCCGTACATGCATACATTCGTACTTCAATACGTCCATACATCCATTCGTCCACACATTCATACATACATAAATCCATACATCCATGCTTCCATTCATACATCTAACCGTACATCCGCCCAACCATACATCCATACATTCATAAATACGTACATCCATAAAT
>NW_016965079.1:0-3584 GCF_001483705.2 Eufriesea mexicana
ACGATATTAGACGATAATGTTAAAAAAATTGAATTATCCAGACAGGTTCTATAGAATTGCAATAGCTATGGCGAGCAAATAGAATCCTTCCTCCTTCTTTATGCAAGAAAGAGAGCTCACCACGATATTAGTCGAGAATATCAATAAAACTGAATTTTCAAGCCAGATACTAATGCATTGCAATGGCTACAGCACGCCAATAGTATCTTTCCACATTGTTTATCCAGGAAAGTTAGCTCAGCACGATATTAGTCGAAAACGTTAATAAAATTGAATTATCCAGACAGATTCCAGAGCATTGCAATATCTATATGGTGCCAATAGAATCTTTCCTCCTTATTTCTGCAAGAAAGTAAGCTCACCACGATATTAACCGAAAATGTCAATAAAATTGTATTTTCCAGCCAGAGTCTATAGCACCGCAATGGCTATAGCACGCCAATAGAATCTTTCCTCCTTATTTATCCAAGAAAGTAAGCTCACCACGATATTAGTCGAAAATGTTAATAGAATTGAATTTTCCAGGAAGATTCTATAGAATTGGAATGGCTAAAGCACGCCAATAGTATCTTACCTCCTTATTTATCCAAGAATGTAAGCTCTCCATGATATTAGTCGAAAATGTTAATTAAATTGAATTATCCATATAGATTCTATATAATTGCAACGGCTATATCACGTCAATAGATTCTTACCTCCTTATTTATGCAAGAAAGTTAGCTCACCACGATAATAGTCGAAAATGTCAATGAAATTGAATTTTCGAGCCAGATTCTATAGCATTGCAATGGCTATAGCACGCCAATAGAATCCTTCCTCCTTATTTATGCAAGAAAGACAGCTCACCACGATATTAGTCGATAATATCAATGAAATTGAATTTTCAAGCCAGATTCTATAGCATTGCAATGGCTGCAGCACGCCAATAGTATCTTTCCTCCTTATTTATCCAGGAAAGTCAGCTCAGCACGATATCAGTTGAAAATGTTAATAAAATTGAATTTTCCAGACAGATTCTATAGCATTGCAATGGCTACAGCACGCCAATAGAATCTTACCTCCTTATTCATGCAAGAAAGTCAGCTCACCACGATATTAGTCGAAAATGTTAATACAATTGAATTTTCCAGACAGATTCTATAGCATTGCAATGGCTGCAGAACGCCAATAGTATCTTTCCTCCTTATTTATCCAGGAAAGTCAGCTCAGCACGATATCAGTTGAAAATGTTAATAAAATTGAATTTTCCAGACAGATTCTATAGCATTGCAATGGCTACAGCACGCCAATAGAATCTTACCTCCTTATTCATGCAAGAAAGTCAGCTCACCACGATATTATTCGAAAATGACAATGAAATTGAATTTCCGAGCCAGATTCTATAGCATTGCAATGGCAACAGCACTCCAATAGAATCTTTACTCCTTATTTATGCAAGAATGTCAGCTCAAGACGATAATAGTTGAGAATGTCAATAAAATTGAATTTCCCATCAAGATACTATAGAATTGCAATGGCTATAACTGGCCAATGGAATCTCTCCTCGTTATTTATGGAAGAAAGGTTCGGCACCACGATATTAGTCGAAAATGTCAGTGAAATTGAATTTTCGAGGCATATTCTATAGCATTGCAATGGCTATAGCACGCCAATAGTATCTTTCCTCCTTATTTATCGAAGAAAGTTAGCTCACCTCGATGTTAGTCGAAAATGTCAATAAAATGGAATTATCCAGACAGATTCTATAGAATTGCCATGGCTATAGCACGCCAATAGAATCTTACCTCCTTATTTATTCAAGAAAGTTAGCTCACCACGATATTAGTCGAAAATGACAATGAAATTGAATTTTCGAAGCAGATTCTATAGCATTGCAATGGCTATAGCGCGCCAATAGAATCCTTCCTCCTTATTTATGCAAGAAAGGAAGCTCACCACGATATTGACCGAAAATGTCAATTAAATTGTATTCTCCAGCCAGATTCTATAGCACCGCAATGGCTATAGCACGCCAATAGAATCTTTCCTCCTTATTTATCCAAGAAAGAAAGCTCACCACGATGTTGACCGCAAATGTCAATAAAATTGTATTCTCCAGCCAGATTCTATAGCACTGCAATGGCTATAGCACGCCAATAGAATCTTTTCGCCTTATTTATCCAAGCAAGAAAGCTAACAACGATATTAGTCGAAAATGTCAATGAAATTGAATTTTCGAGCCAGATTCTATAGCATTGCAATGGCTACAGCACGCCATTAGAATCTTTCCTCCTTATTTAAGCAAGAAAGTTAGCACACCACGATATTCATCGAAAATGACAATGAAATCGAATTTTCGAGCCAGATTCTATAGCATTGCAATGGCTACAGCACGCCATTAGAATCTTTCCTCCTTATTTAAGCAAGAAAGTTAGCACACCACGATATTCGTCGAAAATGATAATGAAATCGAATTTTCGAGCCAGATTATATAGCACTGCAATGGCTATAGCACGCCAATAGTATCCTTCCAACTTATTTATGCAAGAAAGTAAGCTCACCTCGATATTAACAGAAAATGTCGATAAAATTGCATTTTCCAGCCAGATTCTATAGCACTGCAATAGCTAAAGCACTCAAAAACAATCTTTCCTCGTTATTTAAGCAAGAAAGTTAGCACACACCGATATTAGTCGAAAATATCAATGAAGCAGAATTTTCGAAGCAGATTCTATAGCATTCCAATGGCTATAGAGTGCCAATAGGATCTTTACTCCTTATTTATGCAAGAAAGTTAGCCCACCACGATATCAGTCGAAAATGACAATGAAATTGAATTTTCGAAGCAGATTCTATAGCATTGCAATGGCTATAGCACGCCAATAGAATCTTACGCCAATAGAATCTTTCCTCCTTATTTATGCAAGAAAGTTAGCCCGCCACGATATCAGTCGAAAATGATAATGAAATTGAATTTTCGAAGCAGATTCTATAGCATTCCAATGGCTATAGCGAGCCAATAGGATCTTTACTCCTTATTTATGCAAGAAAGTTAGCCCGCCACGATATCAGTCGAAAATGATAATGAAATTGAATTTTCGAAGCAGATTCTATAGCATTCCAATGGCTATAGCGAGCCAATAGGATCTTTACTCCTTATTTATGCAAGAAAGTTAGCCCGCCACGATATCAGTCGAAAATGATAATGAAATTGAATTTTCGAAGCAGATTCTATAGCATTCCAATGGCTATAGCGAGCCAATAGGATCTTTACTCCTTATTTATGCAAGAAAGTTAGCCCGCCACGATATCAGTCGAAAATGATAATGAAATTGAATTTTCGAAGCAGATTCTATAGCATTCCAATGGCTATAGCGAGCCAATAGGATCTTTACTCCTTATTTATGCAAGAAAGTTAGCCCACCACGATATTAAACGATAATGTTAATAAAATTGAATTATCCAGACAGATTCTATAGAATTGCTATAGCTAAAGCACGCCAATACAATCTTTCCTCCTTATTTAAGCAAGAAAGTTAGCACACCACGATATTAGACGATAATGTTAAAAAAATTGAATTATCCAGACAGGTTCTATAGAATTG
>NW_016965080.1:0-280 GCF_001483705.2 Eufriesea mexicana
GTTGGTTTAGGACAGGATAGGTCTTACCTTTGCCCGTACGCTGCTACTCGGGGGATTTCTGAGATCCACTGTGCTGTAATATGATCCGCTTGGCTTTCGGGATGCCAGCAATTGTGGTCGCTGCTCTGTACGTTAAGTTAGGTTACGTTTGGTTCCGTTAAGATTGGTTACGTTAGGAAGGGCTGGCTTTGACTTTTGAGCTATACGCTGCCACATTGTGGCTCCCTTGGCTCTACTGCGAGCTAGCTTACTCAGCTTGGCTATTGGGATTCCAGCAATA
>NW_016965081.1:0-547 GCF_001483705.2 Eufriesea mexicana
TGCTCTACTATGCTCCGCTCGACCCTGGGGATTCCAGTAATAGCGATCTCGGCACGTATGGTATAGTTAGATTACGTTAGGTTTGGTTATGCTGGTTTGGGTTAGGTTTGGATGTCTTCCACTTTTCCGCTGTACACTGCGATTCTATAGATTTCTGCGCCCTACTCTCCTCTAATATGCTCTGCTGGCTCTGGAGAAGCCAGCAATAGTGGTGGCGGCACGTTTGGTTAAGTTTGGTTACGTTTGGTTAGGTTACCGTTGGTTTGGTTAGGACAGAATAGTTATGACTTTTACGAGATATAGACTGTTATTAGGTCGATTTCTACGACCTCTCCTGCTTCACTATAGGCTGCTCGCATCTGGGGAGGCCAGTAATAGTGGTCCCGGCACGTTAGGGTGAGTTAGCCTGCCTTAGGTTAGGTTATGTTTGCTTTGATATGTTTGAATAGATGTGGCTTTCGCTGTATACACTGTTTTTCGGTGTATTTCGACGGTCTACTGTGCTCTACTATACTCTGCGCGGCTCTGGGAAGGCCAGCAATAGTTT
>NW_016965082.1:0-251 GCF_001483705.2 Eufriesea mexicana
TCCGAAAATGTCAATCAAATTGGACTTTTAGTCAGATTCAATGCATTGCTATGGCTATAGCAATCCAAAAGAATCCTTCCTCCATATTTATGCCGAAAAGTTTGCGCACCACCATATTATTCGATAGTGTGCTTTACGGTCAGGTTCTTCTGCAGTGCAAGGGCTACAGCAAACCAATGGAATCTTCCCTCCGTATTTATTCAGGTTCGTTTGCTCACCGCGATGTTAGTCGAGAATATCAATAAAACTGA
>NW_016965083.1:0-233 GCF_001483705.2 Eufriesea mexicana
CAATGGCAATTACAGCCAGATACTTGCCAGGGAATATGTCTATTCAAAATCTATAATTGTTGTAGCTTTGTGAATAGATCGCACAACGCATTCAATCCAATGGCAAGTAGAGCCATCTGCATGCCAGAGAATAGGCCTATTCAAAATCTATAACCTGTTGTAGCATTGTAATAGATCGCCTAACGCGTTCAATCCAATGGCAAGTACAGCCATGAACTTGCCAGAGAATAAGT
>NW_016965084.1:0-246 GCF_001483705.2 Eufriesea mexicana
TGTGATATGCTCTGCTTGCCTCTGCGGTTGCTAGTAATAGTTGTCTCGGCACGTTAGGTTGAGCTAGGCTACGCTTCGTTATGATACGTTAGCCTGGATAAGGAATGGATAGCTTTGACTTTCGCGGTGCACGCTGCTATTCCGTTGATCTCTGCGCTCCACTGTGCTCTAGCATGTCCTGCTTTACTCCGGGGAGGCCAGCAATATTTGTCGCGGCACGTTAACATGAGACAGGTTACGATCCCT
>NW_016965085.1:0-438 GCF_001483705.2 Eufriesea mexicana
TACTCTCATCTAATACTTTCTGCTCCGCACTGTGGACGGGGAGGGGGGCAGGACTAGCGGTGCCGGCACATTTGGAAGGGTCATGTTACGTTTGCTTGGGTTAAGTTTGATTAGGTTATGGTACGATAGGTTTGACTTCTGTGCTATATACTGCGATTCGGAGGATTTCCGCGCTATACTGCGATCTCCTATGTCCCGACTTGCTCTGTGGAGAGCAACAATAACGGTCTCGGCACGTTAGGTTGAGTCAGGCTATGTTAGGCTGTGTCCCGTTCGTTCGGGTTATGCTCGGGTTGTTTTTACTTTTCTGATATATACAGCGATTATATGGATTTCTGCGTTCCACTCTCCACTGTCGTGCTCCGCTTGACTCTGGGGAGGCCAGCAATAGTGGTCGCAGCACGTTAGGTTCAGTTGGTTTACGTTTGGTTATGTTAC